>NC_091166.1:22848129-22877078 GCF_040958095.1 Procambarus clarkii | reverse complement strand
CCACCGCCACCCTATACTACCGCCACCCTTCACTACTGCCACCCTACACTACCACCAAACAACACGATCGCCACCCTACACTATCGCCACCCTACACTACCGCCACCCTACACTACTGCCACCCTACATTATTGCTACTTTCCACTACTGCCACTCTCCACTACTGCCACCCTACACAACTGCCACCCTACATTATTGCTACTTTCCACTACTGCCACTCTCCACTACTGCCACCCTCCACTACTGTCACTTTCCACTACTACCTCCCTACACTAACGCCACCCTCCACTACCGCCACCCTATACTACTGCCACCCTACACTAGTGTCACCCTCCACTACTGCCACCCTCCTCTACTCCCACCCTACACTACTGCCACCCTACACCACTGCCACTCTGCACTGCTGCCACCCTCCACTACTGCAACCCTACGCTTCCACCACCCTACACTACCGCCACCCTACCCTACTGCCACCCTTCGCTACTGCCACCCTCCACTACCGCCACCCTACACTACCGCAACCCTTCACTACCGCCACCCTCCACTAAGGCCACCCTACGCTACCGCCACCCTACACTACTGGCACCTTCCACTACTGCCACCCTCCACTACTGCGACCCTCCACTACTGTCACTCTCCACTACTGCCACCCTCCACTACTTCCACCCTCCACTACCACCACCCTCCACTACTGCCACCCTACACTAATGTCACCCTACACTACCGCTACCCTACACTTCCACCACCCTCCACTACCACCATCCTTAGCTACTGCCACCCTCCACTACCACCACCCTCCACTACTGCCACCCTACACTACTGTCACCCTCCACTACTGCCACCCAACACTTCCACCACCCTCCACTACCATCACCCTCCACTACTGCCACCCTACACTACTGCCACCCTGCATTATCGCTACTTTCCACTACTGCCACCCTCCACTACTGCCACCCTCCACTACTGCAACCCTCCACTACTGCCACCCTCCATTACTGCCACCCTCCACTACTGTCACTTTCCACTACTGCCACCCAACACTTCCACCACCCTCCACTACCATCACCCTCCACTACTGCCACCCTACACTACTGCCACCCTACATTATCGCTACTTTCCACTACTGCCACCCTCCACTACTGCCACCCTCCACTACTGCCACCCTCCACTACTGCTACCCTCCATTACTGCCACCCTCCACTACTGTCACTTTCCACTACTGCCACCCTCCACTACTGACATCCTACACTACCGCCACCCTACACTACTGCCACCCTACACTACCGCCACCCTCCACTACTGACATCCTACACTACTGCCACCCTACACTACCGCCACCCTCCACTACTGCCACCCTACACTATTGCCACCCTACACTACTGCCACCCTACACTACCGCCACCCTACACTACTGCCACCCTACACTACTGCCACCCTCCACTACTGACATCCTACACTACCGCCACCCTACACTACTGCCACCCTACACTACCACCACCCTACACAACCTCCACCCTCCACTACTGCCACCCTCCATTACTGCCACCCTCCACTACTGCCACCCTCCACTACTGCCACCCTCCACTACTGCCACCCTCCACTACTGCCACCCTCCATTACTGCCACCCTCCACTACTGTCACTTTCCACTACTGCCACCCTACACAAACGCCACCATCCACAACCGTCACCCTACACTACTACTACCCTACACTAGTGCCATCATACACTACTGCCACCCTTAACTACTGCCATCCATCACTACTGCCACCCTACACTACCTCCACCCTCCACTAATGCCATCCTTCACTACGGCTACACTCCACTACTGCCACCCTCCACTACCGCCACCCTACACTACTGCCACCCCCAACTACTGCCAACCTCCACATCTGCCACCCTCCACTACTGCCATCCTCCACTACTGCCTCCCTCCACTACTGCCTCCCACCACTACTGCCACCCTCCACAACTGCTACCCTTCACTACTGCCACCCTCCACTACTGCCACCCTCTACTACTGCCATCCTCCACTACTGCAACCCTCCACTACTGCCACCCTACACTACTGCCACCCTCCACTACTGCCACCCTACACTACCACCACCCTTAACTTCTGCTATCCTACACTACCACCACCATACACTACCGCCACCATACACTACCGCCACCCTCCAATACCGCCACCCTCCACTACTGCCACCCTACACTACTGCCACCCTACACTACCGCCACCCTACACTACTGCCACCCTACACTACTGCCACCCTCCACTACTGACATCCTACACTACCGCCACCCTACACTACTGCCACCCTACACTACCACCACCCTACACAACCTCCACCCTCCACTACTGCCACCCTACACTACTGCCACCCTCCACTACCACCACCCTACACTACTGCCACCCTACACTACTGTCACCCAACACTAACGCCACCATAAAATTCCACCACACTCCACTACCACCACCCTCCACTACTGCCTCACTCCACTGCTGCCTCCCTCCACTACTGCCAACCTCTACTAATGCCATCCTCCACTATTGCAACCCTCCACTATTGCCACCCTCCACTATTGCCACCCTCCACTATTGCCACCCTCCACTACTGCCACCCTCCACTACTGCCACCCTCCACTACTGCCATCCTCCACTACTGTCACCCTCCACTACTGCCACCCTGCACTGCTGCCACCCTCCACTGCTGCCACACTACACTACCGCTACCCTACCCTACTGCCACCCTTCACTACTGCCACCCTCCACTACCGCCACCCTACACTATTACCACCCTTCACTACCGCCATCCTCCACTACTGCCACCCTACGCTACCACCACTCTACACTACTGGCACCTTCCACTACTGCCACCCTCCACTACTGCGACCCTCAACTACTGCCAACCTACACTACCACCACCCTCCACTACCGCCACCCTCCACTACTGCCACCCTCCACTACTACCAACCTAAACTACCGCCACCCTCCACTATTGCCACCCTACACTACTGCCACCCTCCACTACCGCCACCCTACACTACTGCCATCCTACACTACCGCCACCCTACACTACTGCCATCCTACACTACCGCCACCCTACACTACTGCCACCCTACACTACCACCACCTTACACTACTGCCACCCTACACTACTGCCACCCTACACTACTGCCACCCTCCACTACTGCAACCCTACACTACCGCCACCCTCCACTACTGCCACCCTACACTACTGCCACCCTCCACTACCGATACCCTCCACTACTGCCACCCTACACTACTGCCACCCTACACTACTGCTATCCTACACTACCACCACCCTCCACTACTGACATCCTACACTACCGCTACTCTACACTACTGCCACCCAACACTACCACCACCCTCCACTACTGACATCCTACACTAAAGCCACCCTACACTACTGCCACCCTACACTACTGCCACCTTCCACTAGTGCCATCCTACACTACTGCCACCCTACACTACTGCCATCCTACACTACTGGCACCCTCCAATACTGCCACCCTACACTACTGCCACCCTACACTACTGCCATCCTACACTACTGCCACCCTCCACTACTGCCACCCTCCACTACTGCCTCCCTACACTACTGCCACCCTACACTACTGCCCCCCTCCACTACTGCCACCCTCCACTACTGCCACCCTCCACTACTGCCACCCTCCACTACTGACATCCTACACTACCGCCACCCTACACTACTGCCACCCTACACTACTGCCACCTTCCACTAGTGCCATCCTACACTACTACCACCCTACACTACTGCCATCTTACACTACTGGCACCCTCCAATACTGCCACCCTACACTACTGCCACCCTACACTACTGCCATCCTACACTACTGCCACCCTCCACTACTGCCACCCTCCACTACTGCCTCCCTACACTACTGCTACCCTACACTACTGCCCCCCTCCACTACTGCCACCCTCCACTACTGCCACCCTCCACTACTGCCACCCTCCACTACTGACTTCCTACACTACCGCCACCCTACACTACTGCCACCCTCCACTACTGCCACCCTCCACTACTGACATCCTACACTACCGCCACCCTACACTACTGCCACCCTACACTACTGCCACCCTCCACTACTGCCACCCTCCACTTCTGCCACCCTCCACGACTGCCACCCTACACTACTGCCACCCTCCACTACTGCCACCCTCCACTACTGCCACCCTCCACTACTGACATCCTACACTACCGCCACCCTACACTACTGCCATCCTACACTACTGGCACCCTCCAATACTGCCACCCTACACTACTGCCACCCTACACTACTGCCACCCTACAATACTGCCACCCTCCACTACTGACATCCTACACTACCGCCACCCTACACTACTGCCACCCTCCACTACTGCCACCCTACACTACTGCCACCCTCCACTACCGCCACCCTACACTACTGCCACCCTACACTACTGCCACCCTCCACTACTGCCACCCTCCACTACCGCCACCCTACACTACTGCCACCCTACACTACTGCCACCCTACACTACCGCCACCCTACACTACTGCCAACCTACACTACTGCCACCCTCCACTACTGACATCCTACACTACCGCCACCCTACACTACTGCCACCCTACACTACCACCACCCTACACTGCCTCCACCCTCCACTACTGCCACCCTACACTACTGCCACCCTCCACTACTGCCACCCTCCACTACTGCCACCCTACACTACCACCACCCTACACTACGGCCACCCTCCACTACCGCCACCCTACCCTACTGCCACCCTTCACTACTGCCACCCTCCACTACTGCCACCCTCCACTACTGCCACCCTTCACTACTGGCACCTTCCCTTACTGCCACCCTCCACTAGTGCCACCCTACACTACTGCCACCCTCCACTACTGCCACCCTACACTACTGCCACCCTCCACTACTGCCATCCTCCACCACTGCCACCCTTCACTACTGCCACCCTACACTACCGCCACTCTACACTACCGCCACCCTACACTAACGCCACCTTCCACTACTGCCACTCTACACTACTGCCACCCACCACGACTGCCACCCTCCACTACTGCCACCCTCCACTACTGACATCCTACACTACCGCCACCCTACACTACTGCCACCCTCCACTACTGCCACCCTCCACTACTGCCACCCTACACTACTGCCACCCTCCACTACTGCCACCCTACACTACTGGCACCTTCCACTACTGCCACCATCCTCTACTGCCACCCAACATTATTGCTACTTTCCACTACTGCCATCCTCCACAACTGCCACCCAACACAACGCCACCCTACACTACCGCCACCCTACACCACCGCCACCCTACACTACCGCCACCCTACATTACCGCCACCCTACACCACCGCCACCCTACACCACCGCCACCCTACACTACCGCCACCCTTCACTACTGCCACCCTACACTACCACCACCCAACACGATCGCCACCCTACACTATCGCCACCCTACACTACCGCCACCCTACACTACTGCCACCCTACATTATTGCTACTTTCCACTACTGCCACTCTCCACTACTGCCACCCTACACAACTGCCACCCTATATTATTGCTACTTTCCACTACTGCCACTCTCCACTACTGCCACCCTCCACTACTGTCACTTTCCACTACTGCCTCCCTACACTAACGCCACCCTCCACTACCGCCACCCTATACTACTGCCACCCTACACTAGTGTCACCCTCCACTACTGCCACAATCCTCTACTGCCACCCTACACTACTGCCACCCTACACCACTGCCACTCTGCACTGCTGCCACCCTCCACTACTGCCACCCTATGCTTCCACCACCCTACACTACCGCCACCCTACCCTACTGCCACCCTTCACTACTGCCACCCTCCACTACTGCCACCCTACACTACCGCAAC
Organism: Procambarus clarkii; assembly: GCF_040958095.1. Taxonomy (NCBI): domain Eukaryota; kingdom Metazoa; phylum Arthropoda; class Malacostraca; order Decapoda; family Cambaridae; genus Procambarus; species Procambarus clarkii. The sequence continues at coordinate 22,871,149 of NC_091166.1, read as the reverse complement.
CATTCACTACCGCCACCCTCCACTACTGCCACCCTATGCTACCGCCACCCTACACTACTGGCACCTTCCACTACTGCCACCCTCCACTACTGCGACCCTCCACTACTGCCACCCTACACTACCACGACCCTCCACTACTGCCACCCTCCACTACTGCCAACCTCCACTACTGTCACTCTCCACTACTGCCACCCTCCACTACTGCCACCCTCCACTACCACCACCCTCCACTACTGCCACCCTACACTACTGTCACCCTACACTACCGCCACCCTACACTTCCACCACCCTCCACTACCACCATCCTTAGCTACTGCCACCCTCCACTACCACCACCCTCCACTACTGCCACCCTACACTACTGTCACCCTCCACTACTGCCACCCAACACTTCCACCACCCTCCACTACCATCACCCTCCACTACTGCCACCCTACACTACTGCCCCCCTACATTATCGCTACTTTCCACTACTGCCACCCTCCACTACTGCCACCCTCCACTACTGCCACCCTCCATTACTGCCACCCTCCACTACTGTCACTTTCCACTACTACCACCCTACACAAACGCCACCATCCACAACCGTCACCCTACACTACAACCACCCTACACTAGTGCCACCCTCCACTACTGCCATCATACACTACTGCCACCCTTAACTACTGTTATCCATCACTACTGCCACCCTACACTACCTCCACCCTCCACTAATGCCATCCTTCACTACGGCTACACTCCACTACTGCCACCCTCCACTACCGCCACCCTACACTACTGCCACCCCCAACTACTGCCAACCTCCACATCTGCCACCCTCCAATACTGCCATCCTCCACTACTGCCTCCCTCCACTACTGCCTCCCTCCACTACTGCCACCCTCCACAACTGCTACCCTTCACTACCGCCACCCTCCACTACTGCCACCCTCTACTACTGCCATCCTCCACTACTGCAACCCTCCACTACTGCCACCCTACACTACTGCCACCCTCCACAACTGCTACCCTACACTACCACCACCCTTAACTTCTGCTATCCTACACTACCACCACCATACACTACCGCCACCATACACTACCGCCACCCTCCACTACCGCCACCCTCCACTACTGCCACCCTACACTACTGCCATCCTACACTACCGCCACCCTCCACTACTGACATCCTACACTGCCGCCACCCTACACTACTGCCACCCTACACTACCACCACCCTACACTACTGCCACCCTACACTACTGCCACCCTCCACTACTGCCACCCTACACTACCGCGACCCTCCACTACTGCCACCCTCCACTACTGCCACCCTACACTACTGCCATCCTACACTACCGCCAGCCTCCACTACTGACATCCTACACTACCGCCACCCTACACTACTGCCACCCTACACTACCACCACCCTACACTACCGCCACCCTCCACTACTGCCACCCTACACTACTGCCACCCTCCACTACCGCCACCCTACACTACTGCCATCCTACACTACCGCCACCCTACACTACTGCCATCCTACACTACTGCCACCCTACACTACTGCCACCCTACACTACCACCACCTTACACTACTGCCACCCTACACTACTGCCACCCTCCACTACTGCCACCCTCCACTACTGCCACCCTCCACTACTGCCACCCTACACTACTGACATCCTATACTACCGCCACCCTACACTAATGCCACCCTACACTACTGCCATCCTACACTACCGCCACCCTCCACTACTGACATCCTACACTACCGCCACCCTACACTACTGCCACCCTACACTACTGCCATCCTACACTACCGCCACCCTCCACTACTGCCACCCTACACTACTGCCACCCTACACTACCACCACCTTCCACTACTGACATCCTACACTACCGCCACCCTACACTACTGCCACCCTACACTACCACCACCTTACACTACTGCCACCCTACACTACTGCCACCCTACACTACTGCCACCCTACACTACTGCCACCCTACACTACTGCCACCCTCCACTACTGCCACCCTCCAATCCTGCCACCCTACACTACTGACATCCTACACTACCGCCACCCTACACTACTGCCACCCTACACTACCACCACCCTACACTACTGCCACCCTCCACTACTGCCACCCTACACTACCGCCACCCTCCACTACTGACATCCTACACTACTGCCACCCTACACTACTGCCACCCTCCACTACCGACATCCTACACTACCGCCACCCTACACTACTGCCACCCTACACTACTGCCACCCTCCACTACTGACATCCTACACTACCGCCACCCTACACTACTGCCACCCTACACTACTGCCACCCTCCACTACTGCCACCCTCCACTACCGCCACCCTACACTACCGCCACCCTACACTACTGCCACCCTCCACTACTGCCACCCTCCACTACTGCCATCCTACACTACTGCCACCCTCCACTACTGCCACCCTACACTACCGCCACCCTCCACTACTGCCACCCTCCACTACTGACATCCTACACTACTGCCACCCTCCACTACTGCCACCCTCCATTACTGCCATCCTACACTACTGCCACCCTCCACTACTGCCACCCTACACAACTGCCAACCTCCACTACTGACATACTACACTACCACCACCCTACACTACTGCCACGCTCCACTACTGACATCCTGCACTACTGACATCCTACACTACCGCCACCCTACACTACTGCCACCCTACACTACTGCCACCCTTCACTACTGACATCCTACACTACTGCCACTCTACACCACCGCCACCCTCCACTACTGCCACCCTACACTACTGCCACCCTCCACCACTGACATCCTACACTACCGCCACCCTACACTACTGCCACCCTACACTACTGCCACCCTCCACTACTGACATCCTACACTACCGCCACCCTACACTACTGCCACCCTACACTACTGCCACCCTCCACTACTGCCACCCTCCACTACCACCACCCTACACTACCGCCACCCAACACTACTGCCACCCTCCACTACTGCCACCCTCCACTACTGCCATCCTACACTACTGCCACCCTCCACTACTGCCACCCTACACTACCGCCACCCTCTACTACTGCCACCCTCCACTACTGACATCCTACACTACTGCCACCCTCCACTACTTCCACCCTCCATTACTGCCATCCTACACTACTTCCACCCTCCACTACTGCCACCCTACACTACCGCCACCCTCCACTACTGACATCCTACACTACTGCCACCCTACACTACTGCCACCCTCCACTACCGACATCCTACACTACCGCCACCCTACACTACTGCCACCCTACACTACCACCACCCTACACTACTGCCACCCTACACAACTGCCAACCTCCACTACTGACATACTACACTACCACCACCCTACACTACTGCCACGCTCCACTACTGACATCCTGCACTACTGACATCCTACACTACCGCCACCCTACACTACTGCCACCCTACACTACTGCCACCCTTCACTACTGACATCCTACACTACTGCCACCCTACACCACCGCCACCCTCCACTACTGCCACCCTACACTACTGCCACCCTCCACCACTGACATCCTACACTACCGCCACCCTACACTACTGTCACCCTACACTACCGCCACCCTACACTTCCAGCACACTCCACTACCACCACCCTCCACTACTGCCTCCCTCCACTGCTGCCTCCCTCCACTACTGCCACCCTCTACTAATGCCATCCTCCACTACTGCAACCCTCCACTACTGCCACCCTCCACTACTGCCACCCTCCACTACTGCCACCCTCCACTACTCCCACCCTCCACTACTGCCATCCTCCACTACTGTCACCCTCCACTACTGCCACCCTCCACTACTGCCACCCTACACTACTGCCACCCTGCACTGCTGCCACCCTCCACTACTGCCACCCTCCACTAACGCCACCCTACACTATTACCACCCTTCACTACCGCCATCCTCCACTACTGCCACCCTACGCTACCACCACTCTACACTACTGGCACCTTCCACTACTGCCACCCTCCACTACTGCGACCCTCAACTACTGCCAACCTACACTACCACCACCCTCCACAACTGCCACCCTCCACTACTGCCACCCTCCACTACTGTCACCCTCCACTACTGCCACACTCCAGTACTGTCACCCTCCACTACTGCCACCCTACACTACTGCCATCCTACACTTCTGCCACTCTCCACAATTGCCACCCTACACTATCCCCAACCTACACTACTGCCACCCTCCACTACCGCCACCCTACCTTACTGCCACCCTTCACTACTGCCACCCTCCACTACTGCCACCCTCCACTACTGCCACCCTTCACTACTGGCACCTTCCCCTACTGCCACCCTCCACTAGTGCCACCCTACACTACTGCCACCCTCCACTACTGCCACCCCACACTACTGCCACCCTCCACTACTGCCACCCTCCACCTCTGCCACCCTTCACTACTGCCACCCTACACTACCGCCACTCTACACTACCGCCACCCTACTCTAACGCCACCTTCCACTACTGCCACTCTACACTACTGCCACCCTCCACTACTGCCACCCTCCACTACTGCCACCCTACACTACTGGCTCCTTCCACTACTGCCACCCTCCTCTACTGCCACCCTACATTATTGCTACTTTCCACTACTGCCATCCTCCACAACTGCAACCCAACACGACCGCCACCATACACTACCACCACCCTACACCACCGCCACCCTACACTACCTCCACCCTACACTACCGCCACCCTACACCACCACCACCCTACACCACCGCCACCCTACACTACCGCCACCTTTCACTACTGCCACCCTACACTACCACCACCCAACACAATCGCCACCCTACACTATCGCCACCCTACACTACCGCCACCCTACACTACTGCCACCCTACATTATTGCTACTTTCCACTACTGCCACTCTCCACTACTGCCACCCTACAGTACCGCCACCCTACACTACTGACACCCTACACTATTGCCACCCTACTCTACTGCCACGCTCCACTACTGCCACCCTCCACTACTGCCACCCTCTACTTCTGCCACCCTCCACTACTGCCACCCTCCACTACTGCCACCCTTCACTTCTGCCACCCTCCACTACTGCCACCCACCACTACCGCCACCCTACACTACTGCCACCCTACACTACTGCCACCGTACACTACCGCCACCCTCCACTACTGCCACCCTACACTACTGCCATCCTACACTACAGCCACCCTCCACTACTGACATCCTACACTACCGCCACCCTACACTACTGCCACCCTACACTACCACCACCCTACACTACTGCCACCCTACACTACTGCCACCCTCCACTACTGCCACCCTACACTACCGCCACTCTCCACTACTGCCACCCTCCACTACTGCCACCCTACACTACTGCCATCCTACACTACCGCCACCCTCCACTACTGACATCCTACACTACCGCCACCCTACACTACTGCCACCCTACACTACCACCACCCTACACTACTGCCACCCTACACTACTGCCACCCTCCACTACTGCCACCCTACACAACCGCCACCCTCCACTACTGCCACCCCACACTACTGCCACCCTCCACTACCGCCACCCTACACTACTGCCATCCTACACTACCGCCACCCTACACTACTGCCATCCTACACAACTGCCACCCTACACTACTGCCACCCTACACTACCACCACCTTACACTACTGCCACCCTACACTACTGCCACCCTCCACTACGGCCACCCTCCACTACTGCCACCCTCCACTACTGCCACAATACACTACTGACATCCTACACTACCGCCACCCTACACTAATGCCACCCTACACTACTGCCATCCTACACTTCCGCCACCCTCCACTACTGATATCCTACACTACCGCCACCCTACACTACTGCCACCCTACACTACTGCCATCCTACACTACCGCCACCCTCCACTACTGCCACCCTACACTACTGCCACCCTACACTACCACCACCCTCCACTACTGACATCCTACACTACCGCCACCCTACACTACTGCCACCCTACACTACCACCACCTTACACTACTGCCACCCTACACTACTGACATCCTACACTAAGGCCACCCTACACTACTGCCACCCTACACTACCACCACCCTACACTACTGCCACCCTCCACTACTGCCACCCTACACTACCGCCACCCTCCACTACTGACATTCTACACTACTGCCACCCTACACTACTGCCACCCTCCACTACCGACATCCCACACTACCGCCACCCTACACTACTGCCACCCTACACTACTGCCACCCTCCACTACTGCCACCCTCCACTACCGCCACCCTACACTACCGCCACCCTACACTACTGCCACCCTCCACTACTGCCACCCTCCACTACTGCCATCCTACACTACTGCCACCCTCCACTACTGCCACCCTACACTACCGCCACCCTCCACTACTGCCACCCTCCACTACTGACATCCTACACTACTGCCACCCTCCACTACTGCCACCCTCCATTACTGCCGTCCTACACTACTGCCACCCTCCACTACTGCCACCCTACACTACCGCCACCATCCACTACTGACATCCTACACTACTGCCACCCTACACTATTGCCACCCTCCACTACCGACATCCTACACTACCGCCACCCTACTCTACTGCCACCCTACACTACCACCACCCTACACTACTGCCACCCTACACAACTGCCAACCTCCACTACTGACATCCTACACTACCACCACCCTACACTACTGCCACCCTCCACTACTGTCATCCTGCACTACTGACATCCTACACTACCGCCACCCTACACTACTGCCACCCTACACTACTGCCACCCTTCACTACTGACATCCTACACTACTGCCACCCTACACCACCGCCACCCTCCACTACTGCCACCATACACTACTGCCACCCTCCACTACTGACATCCTACACTACCGCCACCCTACACTACTGCCACCCTACACTACCACCACCCTACACTACTGCCACCCTACACTACTGTCACCCTACACTACCGCCACCCTACACTTCCACCACACTCCACTACCACCACCCTCCACTACTGCCTCCCTCCACTGCTGCCTCCCTCCACTACTGCCACCCTCTACTAATGCCATCCTCCACTACTGCAACCCTCCACTACTGCCACCCTCCACTACTGCCACCCTCCACTACTGCCACCCTCCACTACTGCCACCCTCCACTACTGCCACCCTCCACTACTGCCACCCTCCACTACTGCCACCCTACACTACTGCCACCCTCCACTACTGCCACCCTACACTACCACCACCCTACACTACTGCCACCCTCCACTACTGCCACCCTTTACTACTGCCACCCTCCACTACTGCCACCCTACACTACTGCCACCCTCCACTACTGCCTCCCTACACTACTGCCACCCTCCACTACTGCCACCCTACACTACCACCGCCATTAGCTTCTGCTATCCTACACTACCACCACCATACACTACCACCACCATACACTACCGCCACCATACACTACTGCCACCCTCCTCTACTGCCACCCTACATTATTGCTACTTTCCACTACTGCCATCCTCCACAACTGCAACCCAACACGACCGCCACCATACACTACCACCACCCTACACCACCGCCACCCTACACTACCTCCACCCTACACTACCGCCACCCTACACCACCACCACCCTACACCACCGCCACCCTACACTACCGCCACCTTTCACTACTGCCACCCTACACTACCACCACCCAACACAATCGCCACCCTACACTATCGCCACCCTACACTACCGCCACCCTACACTACTGCCACCCTACATTATTGCTACTTTCCACTACTGCCACTCTCCACTACTGCCACCCTACAGTACCGCCACCCTACACTACTGACACCCTACACTATTGCCACCCTACTCTACTGCCACGCTCCACTACTGCCACCCTCCACTACTGCCACCCTCTACTTCTGCCACCCTCCACTACTGCCACCCTCCACTACTGCCACCCTTCACTTCTGCCACCCTCCACTACTGCCACCCACCACTACCGCCACCCTACACTACTGCCACCCTACACTACTGCCACCGTACACTACCGCCACCCTCCACTACTGCCACCCTACACTACTGCCATCCTACACTACAGCCACCCTCCACTACTGACATCCTACACTACCGCCACCCTACACTACTGCCACCCTACACTACCACCACCCTACACTACTGCCACCCTACACTACTGCCACCCTCCACTACCGCCACCCTACACTACTGCCATCCTACACTACCGCCACCCTACACTACTGCCATCCTACACAACTGCCACCCTACACTACTGCCACCCTACACTACCACCACCTTACACTACTGCCACCCTACACTACTGCCACCCTCCACTACGGCCACCCTCCACTACTGCCACCCTCCACTACTGCCACAATACACTACTGACATCCTACACTACCGCCACCCTACACTAATGCCACCCTACACTACTGCCATCCTACACTTCCGCCACCCTCCACTACTGATATCCTACACTACCGCCACCCTACACTACTGCCACCCTACACTACTGCCATCCTACACTACCGCCACCCTCCACTACTGCCACCCTACACTACTGCCACCCTACACTACCACCACCCTCCACTACTGACATCCTACACTACCGCCACCCTACACTACTGCCACCCTACACTACCACCACCTTACACTACTGCCACCCTACACTACTGCCACCCTCCACTACTGCCACCCTCCACTCCTGCCACCCTACACTACTGACATCCTACACTAAGGCCACCCTACACTACTGCCACCCTACACTACCACCACCCTACACTACTGCCACCCTCCACTACTGCCACCCTACACTACCGCCACCCTCCACTACTGACATTCTACACTACTGCCACCCTACACTACTGCCACCCTCCACTACCGACATCCCACACTACCGCCACCCTACACTACTGCCACCCTACACTACTGCCACCCTCCACTACTGCCACCCTCCACTACCGCCACCCTACACTACCGCCACCCTACACTACTGACACCCTCCACTACTGCCACCCTCCACTACTGCCATCCTACACTACTGCCACCCTCCACTACTGCCACCCTACACTACCGCCACCCTCCACTACTGCCACCCTCCACTACTGACATCCTACACTACTGCCACCCTCCACTACTGCCACCCTCCATTACTGCCGTCCTACACTACTGCCACCCTCCACTACTGCCACCCTACACTACCGCCACCATCCACTACTGACATCCTACACTACTGCCACCCTACACTATTGCCACCCTCCACTACCGACATCCTACACTACCGCCACCCTACTCTACTGCCACCCTACACTACCACCACCCTACACTACTGCCACCCTACACAACTGCCAACCTCCACTACTGACATCCTACACTACCACCACCCTACACTACTGCCACCCTCCACTACTGTCATCCTGCACTACTGACATCCTACACTACCGCCACCCTACACTACTGCCACCCTACACTACTGCCACCCTTCACTACTGACATCCTACACTACTGCCACCCTACACCACCGCCACCCTCCACTACTGCCACCATACACTACTGCCACCCTCCACTACTGACATCCTACACTACCGCCACCCTACACTACTGCCACCCTACACTACCACCACCCTACACTACTGCCACCCTACACTACTGTCACCCTACACTACCGCCACCCTACACTTCCACCACACTCCACTACCACCACCCTCCACTACTGCCTCCCTCCACTGCTGCCTCCCTCCACTACTGCCACCCTCTACTAATGCCATCCTCCACTACTGCAACCCTCCACTACTGCCACCCTCCACTACTGCCACCCTCCACTACTGCCACCCTCCACTACTGCCACCCTCCACTACTGCCACCCTCCACTACTGCCACCCTCCACTACTGCCACCCTACACTACTGCAACCCTCCACTACTGCCACCCTACACTACCACCACCCTACACTACTGCCACCCTCCACTACTGCCACCCTTTACTACTGCCACCCTCCACTACTGCCACCCTACACTACTGCCACCCTCCACTACTGCCTCCCTACACTACTGCCACCCTCCACTACTGCCACCCTACACTACCACCGCCATTAGCTTCTGCTATCCTACACTACCACCACCATACACTACCACCACCATACACTACCGCCACCATACACTACTGCCAACCTACACTACTGCCATCCTACACTACCGCCACCCTCCACTACTGACATCCTACACTACCGCCACCCTACACTACTGCCACCCTACACTACCACCACCCTACACAACTGCCACCCTACACTACTGCCACCCTCCACTACGGCCACCCTCCACTACTGCCACCCTCCACTACTGCCACCCTACACTACTGCCACCCTCCACTACTGCCACCCTACACTACCGCCACCCTCCACTACTGCCACCCTACACTACTGCCACCCTCCACTACCGCCACCCTACACTACTGCCATCCTACACTACCGCCACCCTACACTACTGCCATCCTACACAACTGCCACCCTACACTACTGCCACCCTACACTACCACCACCTTACACTACTGCCACCCTACACTACTGCCACCCTCCACTACGGCCACCCTCCACTACTGCCACCCTCCACTACTGCCACCCTACACTACTGACATCCTACACTACCGCCACCCTACACTAATGCCACCCTACACTACTGCCATCCTACACTTCCGCCACCCTCCACTACTGATATCCTACACTACCGCCACCCTACACTACTGCCACCCTACACTACTGCCATCCTACACTACCGCCACCCTCCACTACTGCCACCCTACACTACTGCCACCCTACACTACCACCACCCTCCACTACTGACATCCTACACTACCGCCACCCTACACTACTGCCACCCTACACTACCACCACCTTACACTACTGCCACCCTACACTACTGCCACCCTCCACTACTGCCACCCTCCACTCCTGCCACCCTACACTACTGACATCCTACACTAAGGCCACCCTACACTACTGCCACCCTACACTACCACCACCCTACACTACTGCCACCCTCCACTACTGCCACCCTACACTACCGCCACCCTCCACTACTGACATTCTACACTAATGCCACCCTACACTACTGCCACCCTCCACTACCGACATCCTACACTACCGCCACCCTACACTACCGCCACCCTACACTACTGACACCCTCCACTACTGCCACCCTCTACTACTGCCATCCTACACTACTGCCACCCTCCACTACTGCCACCCTACACTACCGCCACCCTCCACTACTGCCACCCTCCACTACTGACATCCTACACTACTGCCACCCTCCACTACTGCCACCCTCCATTACTGCCATCCTACACTACTGCCACCCTCCACTACTGCCACCCTACACTACCGCCACCCTCCACTACTGACATCCTACACTACTGCCACCCTACACTACTGCCACCCTCCACTACCGACATCCTACACTACCGCCACCCTACTCTACTGCCACCCTACACTACCATCACCCTACTCTACTGCCACCCTACACAACTGCCAACCTCCACTACTGACATCCTACACTACCACCACCCTACACTACTGCCACCCTCCACTACTGACATCCTGCACTACTGACATCCTACACTACCGCCACCCTACGCTACTGCCACCCTACACTACTGCCACCCTTCACTACTGACATCCTACACTACTGCCACCCTACACCACCGCCACCCTCCACTACTGCCACCCTACACTACTGCCACCCTCCACTACTGACATCCTACACTACCGCCACCCTACACTACTGCCACCCTACACTACCACCACCCTACACTACTGCCACCCTACACTACTGTCACCCTACACTACCGCCACCCTACACTTCCACCACACTCCACTACCACCACCCTCCACTACTGCCTCCCTCCACTGCTGCCTCCCTCCACTACTGCCACCCTCTACTAATGCCATCCTCCACTACTGCAACCCTCCACTACTGCCACCCTCCACTACTGCCACCCTCCACTACTGCCACCCTCCACTACTGCCACCCTCCACTACTGCCACCCTCCACTACTGCCACCCTCCACTACTGCCACCCTACACTACTGCCACCCTCCACTACTGCCACCCTACACTACCACCACCCTGCACTACTGCCACCCTCCACTACTGCCACCCTTTACTACTGCCACCCTCCACTACTGCCACCCTACACTACTGCCACCCTCCACTACTGCCTCCCTACACTACTGCCACCCTCCACTACTGCCACCCTACACTACCACCGCCATTAGCTTCTACTATCCTACACTACCACCACCATACACTACCACCACCATACACTACCGCCACCATACACTACTGCCAACCTACACTACTGCCATCCTACACTACCGCCACCCTCCACTACTGACATCCTACACTACCGCCACCCTACACTACTGCCACCCTACACTACCACCACCCTACACAACTGCCACCCTACACTACTGCCACCCTCCACTACGGCCACCCTCCACTACTGCCACCCTCCACTACTGCCACCCTACACTACTGCCACCCTCCACTACTGCCACCCTACACTACCGCCACCCTCCACTACTGCCACCCTACACTACTGCCACCCTCCACTACCGCCACCCTACACTACTGCCATCCTACACTACCGCCACCCTACACTACAGTCATCCTACACTACCACCACCTTACACTACTGCCATCCTACACTACCGCCACCCTCCACTTCTGCCACCCTACACTACTGCCACCCTCCACTACCGCCACCCTACACTACTGGCATCCTACACTACAGCCACCCTACACTACTGCCATCCTACACTACCGCCACCCTACAATACTGCCACCCTACACTACCACCACTTACACTACTGCCACCCTACACTACTGCCACCCTCCACTACTGCCACCCTCCACTACTGCCACCCTCCACTACTGCCACCCTACACTACTGCCACCCTCCACTACTGCCACCCTACACTACCGCCACCCTCCACTACTGCCACCCTACACTACTGCCACCCTCCACTACCGCCACCCTTCACTACTGCCACCCTACACTACTGCCACCCTACACTACTGCTATCCTACACTACCACCACCCTCCACTACTGACATCCTACACTACCGCTACCCTACACTACTGCCACCCTACACTACCGCCACCCTACACTACTGCCACCCTACACTACTGCCACCCTCCACTACTGACATCCTACACTACCGCCACCCTACACTACTGCCACCCTACACTACTGCCACCCTCCACTACTGCCATCCTACACTACTGCCACCCTACACTACTGCCATCCTACACTACTGGCACCCTCCAATACTGCCACCCTACACTACTGCCACTCTACACTACTGCCATCCTACACTACTGCCACCCTCCACTACTGCCACCCTCCACTACTGCCACCCTCCACTACTGCCACCCTACACTACTGCCACCCTACACTACTGCCACCCTCCACTACTGCCACCCTCTACTACTGCCACCCTCCACTTCTGCCACCCTCCACTTCTGACATCCTACACTACCGCCACCCTACACTACTGCCACCCTCCACTACTGCCACCCTCCACTACTGACATCCTACACTACTGCCACCCTACACTACTGCCACCCTCCACTACTACCACCCTACACTACCACCACCCTACACTACCGCCACCCTACACTACTGCCACCCTACACTACTGCCACCCTCCACTACTGCCACCCTCCACTACTGCCACCCTCCACTACTGCCACCCTACACTACTGCCACCCTCCACTACTGCAACCCTCCACTACTGCCACCCTCCACTACTGCCACCCTCCACTACTGCCACCCTCCACTACCGCCACCCTACACTACTGCCACCCTACACTACTGCCACCCTACACTACCGCCACCCTACACTACTGCCACCCTACACTACTGCCACCCTCCACTACTGACATCCTACACTACCGCCACCCTACACTACTGCCACCCTACACTACCACCACCCTACACTGCCTCCACCCTCCACTACTGCCACCCTACACTACTGCCACCCTCCACTACTGCCACCCTCCACTACTGCCTCCCTACACTACCACCACCCTACACTACGGCCACCCTCCACAACTGCCACCCTACCCTACTGCCACCTTTCACTACTGCCACCCTCCACTACTGCCACCCTCCACTACTGCCACCCTTCACTACTGGCACCTTCCCCTACTGCCACCCTCCACTAGTGCCACCCTACACTACTGCCACCCTCCACAACTGCCATCCTCCACTACTGCCACCCTACACTACTGCCACCCTCCACTACTGCCACCCTCCACCACTGCCACCCTTCACTACTGCCACCCTACACTACCGCCACTCTACACTACCGCCACCCTACACTAACGCCACCTTCCACTACTGCCACTCTACACTACTGCCACCCTCCACTACTGCCACCCTCCACTACTGCCACCCTACACTACTGGCACCTTCCACTACTGCCACCCTACATTATTGCTACTTTCCACTACTGCCATCCTCCACAACTGCCACCCAACACAACGCCACCCTACACTACCGCCACCCTACACCACCGCCACCCTACACTACCGCCACCCTACACTACCGCCACCCTACACCATCGCCACCCTACACCACCGCCACCCTACACTACCGCCACCCTTCACTACCGCCACCCTTCACTACTGCCACCCTACACTACCGCCACCCTTCACTACTGCCACCCTCCACTACTGCCACCCTCCACTACTGCCATCCTACACTACTGCCACCCTCCACTACTGCCACCCTACACTACCGCCACCCTCCACTACTGCCACCCTCCACTACTGACATCCTACACTACTGCCACCCTCCACTACTGCCACCCTCCATTACTGCCATCCTACACTACTGCCACCCTCCACTACTGCCACCCTACACTACCGCCACCCTCCACTACTGACATCCTACACTACTGCCACCCTACACTACTGCCACCCTCCACTACCGACATCCTACACTAACGCCACCCTACACTACTGCCACCCTACACTACCACCACCCTACACTACTACCACCCTACACAACTGCCAACCTCCACTACTGACATCCTACACTACCACCACCCTACACTACTGCCACCCTCCACTACTGACATCCTGCACTACTGACATCCTACACTACCGCCACCCTACACTACTGCCACCCTACACTACTGCCACCCTTCACTACTGACATCCTACACTACTGCCACCCTACACTACCGCCACCCTCCACTACTGCCACCCTACACTACTGCCACCCTCCACTACTGACATCCTTCACTACCGCCACCCTACACTACTGCCACCCTACACTACCACCACCCTACACTACTGCCACCCTACACTACTGTCACCCTACACTACCGCCACCCTACACTTCCACCACACTCTACTACCACCACCCCCCACTACTGCCTCCCTCCACTGCTGCCTCCCTCCACTACCGCCACCCTACACTTCCACCACACTCCACTACCACCACCCTCCACTACTGCCTCCCTCCACTGCTGCCTCCCTCCACTACTGCCACCCTCTACTAATGCCATCCTCCACTACTGCAAACCTCCACTACTGCCACCCTCCACTACTGACATCCTACACTACCGCCACCCTACACTACTGCCACCCTACACTACCACCACCCTTCACTACTGCCACCCTCCACTACTGCCACCCTCCACTACTCCCACCCTCCACTACTGCCATCCTCCACTACTGTCACCCTCCACTACTGCCACCCTCCACTACTGCCACCCTACACTACTGCCACCATGCACTGCTGCCACCCTCCACTACTGCCACCCTCCACTACCGCCACCCTACACTATTACCACCCTTCACTACCGCCATCCTCCACTACTGCCACCCTACGCTTCCACCACTCTACACTACCACTCTACACTACTGGCACCTTCCACTACTGCCACCCTCCACTACTGCGACCCTCAACTACTGCCAACCTACACTACCACCACCCTCCACAACTGCCACCCTCCACTACTGCCACCCTCCACTACTGTCACCTTCCACTACTGCCACACTCCAGTACTGCCACCCTCCACTACTGCCACCCTACACTACTGCCATCCTACACTTCTGCCACTCTCCACAACTGCCACCCTACACTATCCCCAACCTACACTAGTGCCACCCTCCACTACTACCACCCTACACTACCGCCACCCTCCACTACTGCCACCCTCCACTACTACCACCCTAAACTACCGCCACCCTCCACTACTGCCACCCTACACTACCACCACCCTACACTACCGCCACCCTCCACTACCGCCACCCTACCCTACTGCCACCCTTCACTACTGCCACCCTCCACTACTGCCACCCTCCACTACTGCCACCCTACACTACTGCCACCCTCCACTACTGCCACCCTCCACCACTGCCACCCTTCACTACTGCCACCCTACAATACCGCCACTCTACACTACCGCCACCCTACTCTAACGCCACCTTCTACTACTGCCACTCTACACTAGTGCCACCCTCCACGACTGCCACCCTCCACTACTGCCACCCTACACTACTGGCACCTTCCACTACTGCCACCCTCCTCTACTGCCACCCTACATTATTGCTACTTTCTACTACTGCCATCCTCCACAACTGCAACCCAACACGACCGCCACCCTACACTACCACCACCCTACACCACCGCCACCCTACACTACCGCCACCCTACACTACCGCCACCCTACACCACCACCACCCTACACCACCGCCACCCTACACTACCGCCACCTTTCACTACTGCCACCCTTCACTACCACCACCCAACACAATCGCCACCCTACACTATCACCACCCTACACTACCGCCACCCTACACTACTGCCACCCTACATTATTGCTACTTTCCACTACTGCCACACTCCACTACTGCCACCCTACAGTACCGCCACCCTACACTACTGCCACCCTACACTATTGCCACCCTACTCTACTGCCACGCTCCACTGCTGCCACCCTCCACTACTGCCACCCTCTACTACTGCCACCCTCCACTACTGCCACCCTCCACTACTGCCACCCTACACTTCTGCCACCCTCCACTACTGCCACCCACCACTACCGCCACCCTACACTACTGCCACCCTACACTACTGCCACCGAACACTACCGCCACCCTCCACTACTGCCACCCACCACTTCCTCCGCCCTACACTACTGCCACCCTCTACTACTGCCACCCTCCACTACTGCCACCCTCCACTACTGCCACCCTACACTACTGCCACCCTACACTACTGCCACCCACCACTAGCGCCACCCTCCACTTTGCAACCCCACACTACTGCCTCCCTACACTACCGCCACCCTACACTACTGCCACCCTCCACTACTGCCACCCTACACTACCGCCACCCTACACTACCGCCACCCTACACCACCACCACCCTACACCACCGCCACCCTACACTACCGCCACCTTTCACTACTGCCACCCTACACTACCACCACCCAACACAATCGCCACCCTACACTATCGCCACCCTACACTACCGCCACCCTACACTACTGCCACCCTACATTATTGCTACTTTCCACTACTGCCACTCTCCACTACTGCCACCCTACAGTACCGCCACCCTACACTACTGCCACCCTACACTACTGCCACCCTACACTATTGCCACCCTACTCTACTGCCACGCTCCACTGCTGCCACCCTCCACTACTGACACCCTCTACTACTGCCACCCTCCACTACTGTAACCCTCCACTACTGCCACCCTACACTTCTGCCACCCTCCACTACTGCCACCCACCACTACCGCCACCCTACACTACTGCCACCCTACACTACTGCCACTGTACACTACCGCCACCCTCCACTACTGCCACCCACCACTACCTCCGCCCTACACTACTGCCACCCTCTACTACTGCCGCCCTCCACTACTGCCACCCTCCACTACTGCCACCCTACACTACTGCCACCCTACACTACTGCCACCCACCACTACCGCCACCCTCCACTTTGCAACCCCACACTACTGCCACCCTACACTACCGCCACCCTACACTACTGCCACCCTCCACTACTGCCAACCTGCAATACTGCCACCCAACACTACCACCACCCTACACTACTGCCACCCTACACTACCTCCACCCTCCACTACTGCCACCCTTCACTACGTCTACCCTCCACTACTGCCACCCTCCACTACCGCCACCCTACACTACTGCTACCCTCCACTACTGCCACCCTCCACTACCGCCACCCTCTACTACTGCCACCCTACACTACTGCCACCCTACACTACTGCCATCCTATACTACCGCCACCCTCCACTACTGACATCCTACACTACCGCCACCCTACACTACTGCCCCCCTCCACTACTGCCACCCTACACTACTGCCACCCTACACTACCACCACCCTACACTACTGCCACCCTACACTACCGCCACCCTACACTACCGCCACCCTACACTACTGACATCCTACACTACCGCCACCCTCCACTACTGCCATCCTACACTACCACCACCCTTAACTTCTGCTATCCTACACTACCACCACCATACACTACCGCCACCATACACTTCTGCCACTCTCCACTACTGCCACCCTCCACTACTGCCACCCTCCACTACTGCCACCCTCCACTACTGCCACCCTCCACTACTGCCACCCTCCACTACTGCCACCCTACACTACTGCCACCCTCCACTACCGCCACCCTACACTACCACCACCCTACACTACTGCCACCCTCCACTACTGCCACCCTTTACTACTGCCACCCTCCACTACTGCCACCCTACACTACTGCCACCCTCCACAACTGCCTCCCTACACTACTGCCACCCTCCACTACTGCCACCCTACACTACCACCGCCATTAACTTCTGCTATCCTACACTACCACCACCATACACTACCGCCACCATACACTACAGCCACCCTCCACTACCGCCACCCTCCACTACTGCCACCCTACACTACTGCCATCCTACACTACCGCCACCCTCCACTACTGACATCCTACACTACCGCCACCCTACACTACTGCCACCCTACACTACCACCACCCTACACTACTGCCACCCTACACTACTGCCACCCTCCACTACGGCCACCCTCCACTACTGCCACCCTCCACTACTGCCACCCTACACTACTGCCACCCTCCACTACTGCCACCCTACACTACCGCCACCCTCCACTACTGCCACCCTACACTACTGCCACCCTCCACTACCGCCACCCTCCACTACTGCCACCCTACACTACTGCCACCCTCCACTACCGCCACCCTACACTACTGCCATCCTACACTACCGCCACCCTACACTACGGCCATCCTACACTACCGCCACCCTACACTACTGCCACCCTACACTACCACCACTTACACTACTGCCACCCTCCACTACTGCCACCCTCCACTACTGCCACCCTACACTACTGCCACCCTCCACTACTGCCACCCTACACTACCGCCACCCTCCACTACTGCCACCCTACACTACTGCCACCCTCCACTACCGCCACCCTCCACTACTGCCACCCTCAACCCGTTCTCACTCAAGACCGCACATATATGACTTAATGCTTAAAGTCAATATGTTGAATATGATGTAGTAAATATGTGATATATTCCCAGTTACTTTTTTTTCCAAGGCCCAAACTCTTCCTCACGTACCAACTTGCGTCTCACAGTACCCGTCCGTCAACCTAGATAGCAGAATAGTCGTGATTGGTTCAATTATAAGGAAAATTGTACTTTTCAGGTCCCACATGGGTTGTGAAATTTACCTACTATTGTCCATGCTCTTAGAATATTATAGATCAGCTACTTCCTATTGAAGGTTCGTAGTTTTGTTTTGAGAAATATTAGTTGTTCTTAGTAAATTATAATAAGCACTAAAAATTATTACATAGAATAACAGTCCTTCACCAATCAATATTATATACCATAGTTGGTGCTTTACAAATCTTTAAAGGATGTTTTGTAGGAACGCTAACAGAAAACGATGGTTCATTGGAATGTCTATGGGGTAAACTACTCTAAACAGGATGGTATTGTGTCTACTATACCAACTACAGGATCGGTATATTGTCCACTACCACCTGTTAGGTGAGTAAGGGGTGCAATACCACCCACAGGATGGGTATGAGGGTCACATCCACCCAGAGGATGAGTATGGGGATCACATCCACCCACAGGAAGGGTATGGGGTCCAATACCACCCACAGGATGAGTATGGCGTCCACTACAACCCACAGGATGGGTATGGGGCTCCAACCACCCATAGAATGGGTATGGGGCTCCAACCACCCATAAAATGGGTATGGGGTCCAATAACACCCACTGGATGTGTATATGGCGTCCATTGCCGCGCGTCGAGCTCGAAAACCGCAGCATTCATCTCAGAACCATGCCTATTTCACGCAGATTCCTTAATAAACGTAAAAGTTTTATATGTCACAAGAAAGATAGAAATATAAGCTTCATTCTAAATACCTTACCATGGGCATATTTAAATTTAAAGCGAAGATACGTGTACTTTTATAATAGCCGAGCTCCGACCCCGGACAGATCGATCGACCGAGCAACTCTCTCTCAGAACAATGTTTATTTCACGTGAATTCGTTAGTAAACATATATGTTTTATATGTCTCAAGAAAGACAGACATATAAGCTTCACTTTAAACACTTTACTATAGACATATTTAAATTTCTAATGAAGATTATTGTTTTTTAAAAATTACGGAGCTCCCACCCCGTACAGACTGAACGACAGAGCAACTCTCTCTCAGATCAATGTTTATTTCACGTAAATTCGTTAATAAACACAAATGTTTTATAAGTCTTCAGCAAGATAGAAATAAGAGCTTCATTTTAAATACATTACAATAGACATATTTATAGCTCAAGTGAAGATACATATGTTTTTATAGTAGCGCTCAGTAGCTTGTCGGGCATGGAGTGCAGACGCCTACGCACTTGCCGATATATTGTATAATTAACAAAGATACGCTAATAAAGCCTAAAATCTTATATGCCTCCAGAAAGACCGATATATGAACATTATTATAATTGCACCAAATGAAATAAATCATGTTCGAGAACAAAGATATATCAATTTTAAATTAAGTTTCGACTCTCTCTCGGGTGAGAGAGAGATGGGGCGACTCTCGCCCCATCTATTGGAGATTCTGTGCACTAAATACCCAAAGCTACTCAAACCCTCCTAGCATTATTTAAGTAATGAAGTAATATGGTATATTTACTCACTATAATGTGGGTGCTGAATGCAGAACATGAGAAAACATATATTTACTCCAAACTAATATAATTTCATTATGAAATAAGTAGCATCAAAGGAAGTCGATGGTCCAAGCAGCAATGTTGTGGAGCGACTTATCCAAGATATATCGTTGTTTGGAAAGTGTTTGTTGGCATATCCAGTTGTCGCACTTCTCTGCTCAAATTATCACAAATTTAAATTATAATGTTAACAAGTAGAATACGTATTTTTAATAAAATCTAACATAACTAGCCAGAAAACATTTAACATTAATTAAAAAATATATGTTTGGAAGTTAAATCGACTTCATAGGACAATGGTTTTGTTATATATACTCGTTATTCGTTGACATGCGTTCGCTACTTAAACTACCATGTACTGTACTTATGTAAAATCTCCCATGTCTCTTCGCTCATCTCACCGAACCCTACAGGCTCTGTGATATATTGATTAATTAATTGAGATTCACAAATAAAGCTTATAATTGTATATGTTATCAAAAAGGCAGAGCTTAGTTTAGTTCATTTATTATGCACTCCATACCCATCCTATGGACGATAGTGGAGTGTTACAGAGGCACATAATGGGCTCAGGGAATGAGCCCCACAATTCATATAGCCAAGCAAGTTATAATCTTGATAAGCTAGTTACAAAAGTCAATACACATTGTCACATCAACAATGGGCTCGAGTCCGACCACAAGTACAGTTTATAATTTAAGCAACTGACATATATGGAGGGCTAGTGTCACAATTGATATGTTTATCCTACACATAACCCCCTCTCCCCCATCCAATGGGCAGCGGTGGATAGGTTACAATCAAGTCGTTTTTTGCGTTTTATTCAGAGATTAGGTCTTATTGGGTGAGGAAAGATATTCATATTTTAAAGAAGGCTTCTTGGCTGATGCTCTCCATTGATGGAAAATATACAACCTTCTGAAAATCAATGTTAGTTTGATCTAGATATTTTAATTAACGCAAGTATTTATGTCATCTGAAAGGTAGAAATATAGGCTACATTTAAAATCCTTTGTCATAAATATAACTGAAGTGAAAACGAAGATATATGCGTTTTGATAGTTACTTGATGGCTTGCTCTGAGAGTGTGAAGCCCTGCACACCAGCCAATAAATTGTATAATTAGTTTCCATATATTTTAATTAATCTTAAAAATCTATATGTCAGAAGAAAGGAAGATGTAGCCGTTAATGTGACAACATTTAAAAATATATATATCTTAAGTTAAATAAATAATACCACCTTATTGCCGGTGTCTGGACACATGAAAATTACCTAGGTATCAGTATCCAGCCAGGCGGGGATCACAGGCTGCACAATACTGATAAATTTATGTAATGCACTACTTGTGGTCGATCTCGAACCCATTTATGATGTGACGACTTATAGTGAATTTTGTAACTAGCTCATTAAGATTGTAACTTGCTTAGCTAAATGAATTGTGGGGTTCGGTCCATTCATTTTCTTTCTTTATTATGCACCCCATAATACACATCCCTTGGGCGGTGGTGTAAAGGATTACAGAGGCACATAATCGGTTCAGGAACTGAACCCTCTAGTTCGTTTAGCTAAGCAAATAACAATCTTTTGACGCTAGTTACAAAATTATTAATGTACACATACTTATGCATA
>NC_091166.1:22823129-22843129 GCF_040958095.1 Procambarus clarkii | reverse complement strand
TCTTCTACTCCCCAAGCCCGGCCCGAGGCCAGGCTTGACTTGTGAGAGTTTGGTCCACTAGGCTGTTGCTTGGAGCGGCCCGCAGGCCCACATACCCACCACAGCCCGGTTGGTCCGGCACTCCTTGGAGGAATAAATCTAGTTTCCTCTTGAAAATGTCCCCGGTGGTTCCGGCAATATTTCTTATGCTTGCTGGGAGGACGTTGAACAACCGCGGACCTCTGATGTTTATACAGTGTTCTCTGATTGTGCCTATGGCACCTCTGCTCTTCACTGGTTCTATTCTACATTTTCTTCCATATCGTTCACTCCAGTACGTTGTTATTTTACTGTGTAGATTTGGTACTTGGCCCTCCAGTATCTTCCAGGTGTATATTATTTGATATCTCTCTCGTCTTCTTTCTATTGAGTACATTTGGAGGGCTTTGAGACGATCCCAATAATTTAGGTGCTTTATTGCGTCTATGCGTGCCGTATATGTTCTCTGTATTCCCTCTATTTCAACAATCTCTCCTGCTCTGAAGGGGGAAGTGAGTACTGAGCAGTACTCAAGACGGGACAACACAAGTGACTTGAAGAGTACAACCATTGTGATGGGATCCCTGGATTTGAAAGTTCTCGTAATCTATCCTATCATTTTTCTGGCTGTCGCAATATTTGCTGTCGGAAAATCCGACACCATTTAATATATCATACAGACAGATAATAATTTCTGCTGTATTACCAACAAGTTACCCATAGAAAACGTAACTTGTAGTGGAATTACCGTCTAAGAAAACGGGATATCATCACCACATACTATTATAATTCACCACCTATTATGGTGGGAATTATTCTTAAATACATTAGTCTTTGGACTTTACCATCATAAAAACATCTTATATAAATTAACTTAATTATCAATATTAAAGTAGAGTAAATGTGACCCTTCTATCACGTTCTGAAATCTGGACAATGTAAGCCAGGCGTGAGAGTGGAGGAAGGAGGGCAGCCATTGTTGTTTATTGAGACCAGAGGCTCACACGGGAGCAAATTCGGCTCCTGTTAAATTTACTTGGACGTAGTGTTATGGAACCCAAAGGTGTACCATTGTCAACACGCTGTCTACAAATACAAGTTAAGTGTCTATCCGAAACCCGTTTATCATTCATTTATGGCCATTAATGTCAGGATATAGGGTTAGCCGGTTAGAACGCGAAATCGCCTCATACTAAAGGTAATTAAGCCAGGTCTTTAATGTTCCATGTACTGTATAGTGTTTTCTCTGATATAGCTTGTCATATATAGGATTCTGGCTTCACAGCTAGCGCACTTTTGACAGGTCAAGACGAGGATGCAAGATTATGTGCACCAGTTACTGGGTGATAGAAGCTACCTCAAAGAGGATAATTTGGTGTCTACACTCTAGTTATACCTGGTGGACTAACCTGCTGTACTATAAGAGAAGGAACCTCTTCAATGTTTAATAATGTGTAGTTAATACTGTAGTTTGATTGGCTGCATATATATAAACTAATAAACCCCCCCTAATGTGTAGAGGATCGATTTGTGAGATTAAGAGATTATTGCAGAAATACAGTCCACTTATCATTATACAAATTGCTATCGAAGTATATAAATTAACGTAAATATAAATTCATATAAATTAAATAAATATAAATCTCACAGGTCGGTTCCCACATTATTTGGTCATCTTCGAACCGGATGACGGATTATTTGATCCTATGAACCCACATTTGGTCATCTTAGTACCGGATGAACCAGTTATCCAGTGGATTCATTAAATATACTAGTGCAGTGTTATTTAAACAAAGGCCAGCCAGTCAAAGACGGAAGCGTAGCCTCGAGGGAGCTCAGGAGCCTCCCTCAGCCGAGTTCAGCCTTAGTCAGCGGTTTCATGCACACCCACAGATATTTGGTGGCGTGTTATTTCGTGAAATGACAGCGCTAATATAGAATCCAGCCAAATTAGTGACTGTGTCTTCGCGAGATTGTTCACGGATTTCGTGGTGTTACATTTCGCGAGAGATTATCTACGAATTTTGTGGAGTTTATTTCGCGAGGTCACTAATAACATTTAATACTTCTAGATAATATTAGAAGTTTCATAGAGGCTAATTAAGAGGCTATTAACAATAATTGTGTATATTATTCTCCAAAATAGAGAATTATTTAATATATATTGCACTAGTGATCACAGTATAATATTTACTAATTGCCAACCCACAACAGGGTAGGATAAAACCATTGACTAGTTGAACTATTATCGTTCATCCTAGTCCCATTATTACCATAGTCAGTTGTACTATATTGATCAACCTAACACCATTAATGAATGGTCCAGACCCTATTTTGGGTGTAATTTTTATCAACTCGAATTGAGTTGTGTATATATAATAATTTACTTATGATCATTACACCTTTGAGTGATTAATTAGTGTCTCTACCATCCTAGGGTGATATAGAAGAGCTAACCTAAAGGTACTTCCATGACACTGGTTTATCACTCAAATCATTAGTGTGTATGATTGTATATATATAATGTGTATTAATTTTAAGTGCTAACCTCTAGTAGAGGTAGGATTATTGCCTAGTGAGTGCAGAATTTACCCTAGGCTACCATTAGTGTTTGTTCAGTATTATGAGCAGCCCAAGTACAAGTCCCACAAGGCTTCACCAACGAGCCAGTATGGATAATGCTGGCAATGAGAAAACTGTCATACATCTAGTACTACAATTGCTGGATTTACCTCAACCTGATCAGACTGCTGACTCATTACAATCCTTCAGCATGGAGTTTGAGTCACTGCTAAGAATATTCAGTCTTAAGGTTGATATAACTACTAGTGAATGGATGACCAAAGTAGTCCTTCAACGAAAATTGTCCAGCGATATACTAGATGAATTATATGCACATCAACATAACACCATCCTGACAGTACAGGACATCACTGAAGGTTTACATTCCATCATAAACAAACGACGAGCAAATGAGGAAGTTAAAGCCTCTTGCAAGCCTTCAGAAATAGAAAATAAGAGTCAATTAAAGGGTAAAACAACTAACCCAAATAAACATCAGTCAATTACTCTAACATCAAGTTGCAGAAAATCTGACAATGCAGCAGCATCCTCCAAGCCTACTGTTACTAGTTCACCCAAACCGGTAACTTCCAAACGTGCAGTAGGCTGGGGAACATGTATGTTCTGCAAAAGGAAACATTCAACATACTGTTGTGCTAATTATCCAACCAGAGACACTCGTATGGAGCGACTCCAGGAATTAGGGAGATGTGCAAGGTGTCTCAAGTCACACAACATAGACTATTGTGATACCCAATTCAACACCTGCAACAGGTGTAGAAGAGGTAGACACCATGCAGCACTGTGCAAATATACGAAATTAACGTATTCAAGACCCAAGGTGGAAGATAGCATTCCCACCACAGTACAGTACTGCAAGGTGCAACAAACAAAGAGTGTCCAATCGGCAAAGTCTAAAGGTAATACGACTTTGCCTACTGCCCAAATTACCATCCTGAATAAGAGGGCCAAGGTCCATACCCGTGGGTTGTTTGACCAAGGATCCCAGAGAACATATATTACTAAAAAGTTGGCAGATGAATTACAATTAAGGCCTGTAGCCCAGATGTCATTCAACATCTCAGGGTTTGTAACAGATGCAGGACCTCAAGTCTACCAGGTGGTACAACCATCAGTACGCTTAGGCAGGTACGTCTGTCGAGTACAAGCCATTGTGGTGGACAAAATACCAGTAGACCTACAAGTTCAAGGTCTGAGAGCAACAGCCAAATTCCTGAGAAATAGAGGAATAAAATTGGCAGATAATATTAAGTCTGATCACCTCACTGACTTCGGTCTCCTTGTTGGGACAGACTATTGCCATCGATTCATCGGTAGCCCTACTAAATATCAGGGTATAACCATGTTAAACTCTGCAGGAGGTAAATTACTCTCAGGCCCAGTATCAAGCCTGAGGAGACCTATGCCTGCAGATAAACAATACCAGTAGAAATCTAAATTTGTCAGCTGATTATATTTCTCCAGTAGCATTATACTAAGGAGATTACAGCTGACTATAGTAACAGAGGTTGATGTTAGTATCATCATTTAAAGCTGGAGATGAGTTCATGAGGCCTCAGTGGCAAATCAGTGAACAGTAGCCTAAAACAGCTACAAGTCACTGCGACCAATGTCACTGAACCCACTGCAGTCTCAGAACCATACTTTACTTTAATGATGAGCTATTCAATCTTCTGAATCAATTAACTAAATTAAACCCCAATAAATTTGATGACTGATTTGATACATTTATTATTTAATCAAGATGTATTCCATGGGCCTCAGTGTTTATATATCAGTGACCAGTTACCTGAACAAACTTCAAGTTATATCTAATGTCACTGATCTCACTGCAGTCCCTGAATCATACTTGACTGTAGTACTTGATCACATCCAGTCTTCTGGGTTAAATAATATGTAATAAGGCTTGAATATTAGCCTTTCAAGAGTTGACAGGGAAATGAAATCGCATTAGACTTCTAACCCCTGCAACTCTAGTACGGGACATCCGTCCTGTACGAACAGACACACAAATGTGTGATTACTAACTACTAACATCAAATTAATCTAATAATTCGAAGGAGGAGTATCGGTGTTCGTCTGTTCTAATTAGGACTTCGACCCGTGAGCAGCCCCTGGGGAATTATGTCGGAAAATCCGACACCATTTAATATATCATACAGACAGATAATAATTTCTGCTGTATTACCAACAAGTTACCCATAGAAAACGTAACTTGTAGTGGAATTACCGTCTAAGAAAACGGGATATCATCACCACATACTATTATAATTCACCACCTATTATGGTGGGAATTATTCTTAAATACATTAGTCTTTGGACTTTACCATCATAAAAACATCTTATATAAATTAACTTAATTATCAATATTAAAGTAGAGTAAATGTGACCCTTCTATCACGTTCTGAAATCTGGACAATGTAAGCCAGGCGTGAGAGTGGAGGAAGGAGGGCAGCCATTGTTGTTTATTGAGACCAGAGGCTCACACGGGAGCAAATTCGGCTCCTGTTAAATTTACTTGGACGTAGTGTTATGGAACCCAAAGGTGTACCATTGTCAACACGCTGTCTACAAATACAAGTTAAGTGTCTATCCGAAACCCGTTTATCATTCATTTATGGCCATTAATGTCAGGATATAGGGTTAGCCGGTTAGAACGCGAAATCGCCTCATACTAAAGGTAATTAAGCCAGGTCTTTAATGTTCCATGTACTGTATAGTGTTTTCTCTGATATAGCTTGTCATATATAGGATTCTGGCTTCACAGCTAGCGCACTTTTGACAGGTCAAGACGAGGATGCAAGATTATGTGCACCAGTTACTGGGTGATAGAAGCTACCTCAAAGAGGATAATTTGGTGTCTACACTCTAGTTATACCTGGTGGACTAACCTGCTGTACTATAAGAGAAGGAACCTCTTCAATGTTTAATAATGTGTAGTTAATACTGTAGTTTGATTGGCTGCATATATATAAACTAATAAACCCCCCCTAATGTGTAGAGGATCGATTTGTGAGATTAAGAGATTATTGCAGAAATACAGTCCACTTATCATTATACAAATTGCTATCGAAGTATATAAATTAACGTAAATATAAATTCATATAAATTAAATAAATATAAATCTCACAGGTCGGTTCCCACATTTGCTTGGTTATGCTCCTTAAACGTTAGGTCGTCAGACATTATTATTCCCAAATCCATTACATGCTGTTTTAATACTATGGGTACATTTGATTGTGTTTTGTACTCTGTATTATGTTTAAGGTCCTCATTTTTACCGTACCTGAGTACCTGGAATTTATCACTGTTAAACATCATGTTATTTTCTGATGCCAAGTCGAAAACTTTATTAATATCAGCTTGAAGTTTTTCAATATCCTTAGCCGAGGTAATTTTCATACTGATTTTTGTGTCAAATCCTTTAATTAAATCCTTTAAAAAGGATAAATCCTTTAATTGGTTAAAATTGGTTTTAACATTCGAAATCTAATTTGTTGATGTTAAATAATATAATATGTTGATGTTGATAATATAAGGTTCAAATTTATTAAGATACATACTTTAAAAACTATTTCTATTTGATACCAACAGTATCACGTTAAGAGAAGCGTCTCGCCTTGCTAACCCAAGTATAAAATATATAAAGAAACGGTGCAACTGTACTGGTATCTGCAGTACAAATTTATGTCCCTATTTAAAAAAAAAAAATAAACTGAACCAATCACTGCCACTCCTCACACCAATGCAACAATAAGGAGAGTGATAACAGTGCTTCACATTCGACAATGTTAAATTATTTAACAAATGACGAGATAATGAACATTGGAACAAATGTACAGCTCTCTGACCTTCATATAAAATCTGCATGTGACCTCATCAAACAAACTGTGCCAAGCCTAGAAGGCCTTCATGACCCAGCGTGGTAGCGGGACCTCTCCTGGCCAGTTACAATTGGTGAATTTATTCAAATTATACTGGTTGATGGTTGTCACTGGGCCACCGTTTCCAACATTGGAGTAACTGGACAAATTAACATATACGACACCAGGCATAAATTACCATCCAAATCTACTGAAGTTATCTTGTATGCTCTTGCTAATTGCCAGGATGATTAGCTGATATGCAATATAATGAATGTCAGCAGACACAAGGACTCAAGTATGAGTGGGGTATATGCTGTGGCGTTTGCTGCATCACTTGCAAGTGGTGTAGATCCGGTGAACCTCGTATGATATGCAGAATGAGACAACATCTTAAAGAGAACTTTAAAGGAAAGTGTCTCATCTCATTCCCTGCAGCTCAGACACTGAGAAGAAAACGAATCATCCGGTCATGCTCGATGGAAGTGTACTGCATTTGCAGAAAGCTAAATGATGTGAAGCAGATGGTATGCTGTGACCTTTGCAATATTTGGCACCATGGATCATGTGTAGGTGTTACAGAATGTAATGATGATTCGTGGATTTGTTTCTTGTGCGCAAGCAAGTTGTAAATTATAATTTAAAATACTTAATTAATACATTATTATTATTATTATTATTATTATTATTATTATTATTATTATTATTATTATTATTATTATAACCTTACCAAATGCTTTGCTGAATCAAACAATGTTATTACTTTCAATGTGTTACAATAGCATAATTAAGTGCTGCAACTATCAGGTCTTTTATATAGTCGGTATTTGTTATATTCTGTACTCTTTTAATGTTATTTAAATTTCAAATAGAAATAGTTTTTAAAGTATGTATCTTAATAAATTTGAACCTTATATTATTTAACATCAACAAATTAGATTTCGAATATTAAAACCAATTTCAACCAATTAAAGGATTTATTCTTTAATGTTAAAAATTGTTCAAACTGAAATAAATATATAACACTGTACAGTACAGTTGTGTTTAATTATGTTTTGCGATTCCTTTGGAAAAGGTATTTGTGCACCAAGTACTACTAGGTCATTATGAGATATGCTGAATGTTGTCAATATACCATCTGAATACGCTTCACTTTGCGTTAATCATTGAACGTCCTAATGATTAAGGTCCCCAAAAGGACTTAATCAGACCTCAGTGGATATTTTTACTCTCCCTCTCTCTCTCTCTCTCTCTCTCTCAGAGCATCCCTTTATGTGTTGTATGTGGGTGCTGAAGTTCAGTCTCTTGTCTATGTACCCAAGCAAACCCAAGCAAACTACTGTGGAAATGTGCAGGACAAACATATCAATTGTGACACTAGCTCTCCACATATAGCATTTGCTTAATTTAGAAACTGTACTTGTGGTCGATCTCGAACACATGTTGTTGATGTGACGATGTGTTATGAATTTTGTGGCTAGCTCCTCAAGATTGTAACTTGCTTAGATAAATAAATTGTGTGTTCAGTCCCTGAACCCATTATGTGATAAATTAACTAAACTAAAAACTATAGTATGGCGACGAAACCTGAACTGCATAATGTAAATAGGGATTAACCAGAAAAAGATATAGGTGAAGAATAACACCAGGTAACTGTAAAGCTGCCGCCCAGTTGGGTGGGTGTGGAGCACATGACTGTAAAGCTGCCGCCCAGTTGGGTGGGTGTGAAGCACATGACTGTAAAGCTGCCGCCCAGTTGGGTGGGTGTGGAGCAAGACTAGTAACTGTGCGACTCCTCAGAGATGTAAAGTGCCTTGTATAGTGACTGTTGTGAGCCTCTTGTTGAATCACTTGTGACACAAAAAATTACTGATGTGTGTATTTGTATGGGTGATTAAATATGTATGTGTATTTATATATGTATACGTATGTATATGTACATGTATGCATAAGTATGTGTACATTAATAATTTTGTAACTAGCGTCAAAAGATTGTTATTTGCTTAGCTAAACGAACTAGAGGGTTCAGTTCCTGAACCGATTATGTGCCTCTGTAATCCTTTACACCACCGCCCACAGGATGGGTATTATGGGGTGCATAATAAAGAAAGAAAATGAATGGACCGAACCCCACAATTCATTTAGCTAAGCAAGATACAATCTTAATGAGCTAGTTACAAAATTCACTATAAGTCGTCAAATCATAAATGGGTTCGAGATCGACCACAAGTAGTGCATTATATAATTTATCAGTATTGTGCAGCCTGTGATCCCCGCCTGGCTGGATACTGATACCTAGGTAATTTTCATGTGTCCGGACACCGGCGATAAGGTGGTATTATTTATTTAACTTAAGAGATATATATTTTTAAATGTTGTCACATTAACGACTACATCTTCCTTTCTTCTGACATATAGATTTTTAAGATTAATTAAAATATATGGAAACTAATTATACAATTTATTGGCTGGTGTGCAGGGCTTCACATTCTCAGAGCAAGCCATCAAGTAACTATCAAAACGCATATATCTTCGTTTTCACTTCAGTTATATTTATGACAAAGGATTTTAAATGTATCCTATATTTCTACCTTTCTGATGACATAAATACTTTCGTTAATTACAATATCTAGATCAAACTAATATTGATTTTCAAAAGGTTGTATATTTTCCATCAATGGAGAGCATCAGCCAAGAAGCCTTCTTTAAAATATGAATATCTTTCCTCACCTAATAAGACCTAATCTCTGAATAAAACGCAAAAAACGACTTGATTGTAACCTATCCACCGCTGCCCATTGGATGGGGGAGAGGGGGTTATGTGTAGGATAAACATATCAATTGTGACACTAGCCCTCCATATATGTCAGTTGCTTAAATTATAAACTGCACTCCACTATCGTCCATAGGATGGGTATGGAGTGCATAATAAATGAACTAAACTAAGCTCTGCCTTTTTGATAACATATACAATTATAAGCTTTATTTGTGAATCTCAATTAATTAAACAATATATCACAGAGCCTGTAGGGTTCGGTGAGATGAGCGAAGAGACATGGGAGATTTTACATAAGTACAGTACATGGTAGTTTAAGTAGCGAACGCATGTCAACGAAGACCGAGTATATATAACAAAACCATTGTCCTATGAAGTCGATTTAACTTCCAAACATATATTTTTTAATTAATGTTAAATGTTTTCTGGCTAGTTATGTTAGATTTTATTAAAAATACGTATTCTACTTGTTAACATTATAATTTAAATTTGTGATAATTTGAGCAGAGAAGTGCGACAACTGGATATGCCAACAAACACTTTCCAAACAACGATATATCTTGGATAAGTCGCTCCACAACATTGCTGCTTGGACCATCGACTTCCTTTGATGCTACTTATTTCATAATGAAATTATATTAGTTTGGAGTAAATATATGTTTTCTCATGTTCTGCATTCAGCACCCACATTATAGTGAGTAAATATACCATATTACTTCATTACTTAAATAATGCTAGGAGGGTTTGAGTAGCTTTGGGTATTTAGTGCACAGAATCTCCAATAGATGGGGCGAGAGTCGCCCCATCTCTCTCTCACCCGAGAGAGAGTCGAAACTTAATTTAAAATTGATATATCTTTGTTCTCGCATATGATATATTTCATTTGGTGCAATTATAATAATGTTCATATATCGGTCTTTCTGGAGGCATATAAGATTTTAGGCTTTATTAGCGTATCTTTGTTAATTATACAATATATCGGCAAGTGCGTAGGCGTCTGCACTCCATGCCCGACAAGCTACTGATTGCTACTATAAAAACATATGTATCTTCACTTGAGCTATAAATATGTCTATTGTAATGTATTTAAAATGAAGCTCTTATTTCTATCTTGCTTAAGACTTATAAAACATTTGTGTTTATTAACGAATTTACGTGAAATAAACATTGATCTGAGAGAGAGTTGCTCCGTCATTCAGTCTGTACGGGGTGGGAGCTCCGTAATTTTTAAAATACAATAATCTTCATTAGAAATTTAAATATGTCTATAGTAAAGTGTTTAAAGTGAAGCTTATATGTCTGTCTTTCTTGAGACATATAAAACATATATGTTTACTAACAAATTCACGTGAAATAAACATTGTTCTGAGAGAGAGTTGCTCGGTCGATCGATCTGTCCGGGGTCGGAGCTCGGCTATTATAAAAGTACACGTATCTTCGGTTTAAATTTAAATATGCCCATGGTAAGGTATTTAGAATGAAGCTTATATTTCTATCTTTCTTGTGACATATAAAACTTTTACGTTTATTAAGGAATCTGCGTGAAATAGGCATGGTTCTGAGATGAATGCTGCGGTTTTCGAGCTCGACGCGCGGCAATGGACGCCATATACACATCCAGTGGGTGTTATTGGACCCCATACCCATTTTATGGGTGGTTGGAGCCCCATACCCATTCTATGGGTGGTTGGAGGCCCATACCCATCCTGTGGGTTGTAGTGGACGCCATACTCATCCTGTGGGTGGTATTGGACCCCATACCCTTCCTGTGGGTGGATGTGATCCCCATACTCATCCTCTGGGTGGATGTGACCCTCATACCCATCCTGTGGCTGGTATTGCACCCCTTACTCACCTAACAGGTGGTAGTGGACAATGTACCGATCCTGTAGTTGGTATAGTAGACACAATACCATCCTGTTTAGAGTAGTTTACCCCATAGACATTCCAATGAACCATCGTTTTCTGTTAGCGTTCCAACAAAACATCCTTTAAAGATTTGTAAAGCACCAACTATGGTATATAATATTGATTGGTGAAGGACTGTTATTCTATGTAATAATTTTTAGTGCTTATTATAATTTACTAAGAACAACTAATATTTCTCAAAACAAAACTACGAACCTTCAATAGGAAGTAGCTGATCTATAATATTCTAAGAGCATGGACAATAGTAGGTAAATTTCACAACCCATGTGGGACCTGAAAAGTACAATTTTCCTTATAATTGAACCAATCACGACTATTCTGCTATCTAGGTTGACGGACGGGTACTGTGAGACGCAAGTTGGTACTTGAGGAAGAGTTTGGGCCTTGGAAAAAAAATTAACTGGGAATATATCACATATTTACTAATTCATATTCAACATATTGACTTTAAGCATTAAGTCATATATGTGCTGTCTTATGTGAGAACGGGTTGCAGTAGTGGAGGGTGGCAGTACTGGAGGGTGGCGGTAGTGTAGGGTGGCAGTAGTGGAGGGTGGCAGTAGTGTAGGATGGCAGTAGTGGAGGGTGGCAGTAGTGGAGGGTGGCAGTAGTGAAGGGTGGCGGTAGTGTAGGGTGGCAGTAGTGAAGGGTGGCGGTAGTGAAGGGTGGCGGTAGTGTAGGGTGGCGGTGGTGTAGGGTGGCGATGGTGTACGGTGGCGGTAGTGTAGGGTGGCGGTGGTGTAGGGTGGCGGTGGTGTAGGGTGGCGGTAGTGTAGGGTGGCGTTGTGTTGGGTGGCAGTTGTGGAGGATGGCAGTAGTGGAAAGTAGGAATAATGTAGGGTGGCAGTAGTGGAAGGTGCCAGTAGTGTAGGGTGGCAGTAGTGGAGGGTGGCAATAGTGGAGGGTGGCAGTAGTGTAGAGTGGCAGTAGTGGAAGGTGGCGTTAGTGTAGGGTGGCGGTAGTGTAGAGTGGCGGTAGTGTAGGGTGGCAGTAGTGAAGGGTGGCAGTGGTGGAGGGTGGCAGTAGTGGAGGGTGGCAGTAGTGTAGGGTGGCAGTAGTGGAGGGTGGCAGTTGTGGAGGGTGGCAGTAGTGTAGGGTGGCACTAGTGGAGGGTGGCAGTAGGGGAACGTGCCAGTAGTGAAGGGTGGCAGTAGTGGAGGGTGGCAGTAGTGGAGGGTGGCAGTAGTGAAGGGTGGCAGTAGGGTAGGGTGGCGGTAGTGGAGGGTGGCCATAGTGTAGGGTGGTGGTAGTGTAGGGTGGCAGTAGTGGAGGGTGGCAGTAGTGGAGGGTGGCAGTAGTGAAGGGTGGCAGTAGTGGAGGGTGGAGGCAGTGTACGGTGGTGGTAGTGTAGGGTGGCAGTAGTGTAGGGTGGCGGTAGTGTAGGGTGGTGGTAGTGTAGGGTGCCAGTAGTGGAGGGTGGCAGTAGTGGAGGGTGGCGGTAGTTTAGGGTGGTAGTAGTGGAGGGTGGCAGTAGTGGAGGGTGGCGGTAGTGTAGGGTGGTAGTAGTGGAGGGTGGCACTAGTGTAGGTTGGGGATAGTGTAGGGTGGCAGTTGTGGAGAGTGGCAGAAGTGTAGGATGGCAGTAGTGTAGGGTGGCAGTAGTGGAGGGTGGCAGTACTGGAGTGTGGCAGTAGTGGAGGGTGACAGTAGTGGAGGGTGGCAGTAGTGGAGGGTGGCAGTTGTGGAGGGTGGTGGTAGTGTAGGTTGGCAGTAGTTGAAGGTCGCAGTAGTAGAGGGTGGCAGTAGTGGAAGGTGCCAGTAGTGTAGAGTGGTGGTAGCGTAGGGTGGCAGCAGTGGAGGATAGCGGTAGTGAAGGGTGGTAATAGTGTAGGGTGGCGGTAGTGGAGGGTGGCAGTAGTGGAGGGTGGCAGCAGTGCAGGGTGGCAGTAGTGTAGGGTGGCAGTAGTGGAGGGTGGCA
Organism: Procambarus clarkii; assembly: GCF_040958095.1. Lineage (NCBI taxonomy): Eukaryota > Metazoa > Arthropoda > Malacostraca > Decapoda > Cambaridae > Procambarus > Procambarus clarkii. The sequence continues at coordinate 22,830,042 of NC_091166.1, read as the reverse complement.
GTAGTGGAGGGTGACAGTAGTGGAGGATGGCAGTAGTGGAGGGTGGGAGTAGTGGAGGGTGGCAGTAGTGGAGGGTGGCTGTAGTGAAGGGTGGCAGTAGTGGAGGGTGGCAGTAGTGGAGGGTTGCAGTAGTGGAGGATGGCATTAGTAGAGGGTGGCAGTAGTGGAGGGAGGCAGCAGTGGAGGGAGGCAGTAGTGGAGGGTGGTGGTAGTGGAGTGTGGTGGAAGTGTAGGGTGGCGGTAGTGTACGGTGACAGTAGTGTAGGGTGGCAGTAGTGTAGGGTGGTGGTAGTGTAGGGTGGCAGTAGTGTAGGGTGGCGGTAGTGTAGGATGTCAGTAGTGGAGGGTGGCAGTAGTGTAGGGTGGCAGTAGTGGAGGGTGGCGGTAATGTAGGGTGGCAGTAGTGTAGGATGTCAGTAGTGAAGGGTGGCAGTAGTGTAGGGTGGCAGTAGTGTAGGGTGGCGGTAGTGTAGGATGTCAGTAGTGCAGGATGTCAGTAGTGGAGGTTGGCAGTAGTGTAGGGTGGTGGTAGTGTAGGGTGGCAGTAGTGGAGGTTGGCAGTTGTGTAGGGTGGCAGTAGTGTAGGGTGGTGGTAGTGTAGGGTGGCAGTAGTGTAGGGTGGCGGTGGTGTAGGATGTCAGTAGTGGAGGGTGGCAGTAGTGTAGGGTGGGAGTAGTGTAGGATGTCAGTAGTGGAGGGTGGCGGTAGTGTAGGGTGGCAGTAGTGGAGGGTGGCAGTAGTGTAGGATGGCAGTAATGGAGGGTGGCAGTAGTGGAGGGTGGCAGTAGTGTAGGATGTCAGTAGTGGAGGATGGCAGTAGTGGAGGGTGGCGGTAGTGTAGGGTGGCAGTAGTGGAGGGTGGCAGTAGTGTAGGATGGCAGTAGTGGAGGGTGGCAGTAGTGGAGGGTGGCAGTAGTGAAGGGTGGCGGTAGTGTAGGGTGGCAGTAGTGAAGGGTGGCGGTAGTGAAGGGTGACGGTAGTGTAGGGTGGCGGTGGTGTAGGGTGGCGATGGTGTATGGTGGCGGTAGTGTAGGGTGGCGTTAGTGTAGGGTGGCGGTAGTGTAGAGTGGCGGTAGTGTAGGGTGGCAGTAGTGAAGGGTGGCAGTGGTGGAGGGTGGCAGTAGTGGAGGGTGGCAGTAGTGTAGGGTGGCAGTAGTGGAGGGTGGCAGTTGTGGAGGGTGGCAGTAGTGTAGGGTGGCACTAGTGGAGGGTGGCAGTAGGGGAAGGTGCCAGTAGTGAAGGGTGGCAGTAGTGGAGGGTGGCAGTAGTGGAGGGTGGCAGTAGTGAAGGGTGGCAGTAGGGTAGGGTGGCGGTAGTGGAGGGTGGCCATAGTGTAGGGTGGTGGTAGTGTAGGGTGGCAGTAGTGGAGGGTGGCAGTAGTGGAGGGTGGCAGTAGTGAAGGGTGGCAGTAGTGGAGGGTGGAGGCAGTGTACGGTGGTGGTAGTGTAGGGTGGCAGTAGTGTAGGGTGGCGGTAGTGTAGGGTGGTGGTAGTGTAGGGTGCCAGTAGTGGAGGGTGGCAGTAGTGGAGGGTGGCGGTAGTTTAGGGTGGTAGTAGTGGAGGGTGGCAGTAGTGTAGGGTGGCGGTAGTGTAGGGTGGTAGTAGTGGAGGGTGGCACTAGTGTAGGTTGGGGATAGTGTAGGGTGGCAGTTGTGGAGAGTGGCAGAAGTGTAGGATGGCAGTAGTGTAGGGTGGCAGTAGTGGAGGGTGGCAGTACTGGAGTGTGGCAGTAGTGGAGGGTGACAGTAGTGGAGGGTGGCAGTAGTGGAGGGTGGCAGTTGTGGAGGGTGGTGGTAGTGTAGGTTGGCAGTAGTTGAGGGTCGCAGTAGTAGAGGGTGGCAGTAGTGGAAGGTGCCAGTAGTGTAGAGCTGTGGTAGCGTAGGGTGGCAGCAGTGGAGGATAGCGGTAGTGAAGGGTGGTAATAGTGTAGGGTGGCGGTAGTGGAGGGTGGCAGTAGTGGAGGGTGGCAGCAGTGCAGGGTGGCAGTAGTGTAGGGTGGCAGTAGTGGAGGGTGGCAGTAGTGGAGGGTGACAGTAGTGGAGGATGGCAGTAGTGGAGGGTGGGAGTAGTGGAGGGTGGCAGTAGTGGAGGGTGGCTGTAGTGAAGGGTGGCAGTAGTGGAGGGTGGCAGTAGTGGAGGGTTGCTGTAGTGGAGGATGGCATTAGTAGAGGGTGGCAGTAGTGGAGGGAGGCAGCAGTGGAGGGAGGCAGTAGTGGAGGGTGGCAGTAGTGGAGGGTTGCAGTAGTGGAGGATGGTGGTAGTGTAGGGTGGCAGTAGTGTAGGGTGGCGGTAGTGTAGGATGTCAGTAGTGGAGGGTGGCAGTAGTGTAGGGTGGCAGTAGTGGAGGGTGGCGGTAATGTAGGGTGGCAGTAGTGTAGGATGTCAGTAGTGAAGGGTGGCAGTAGTGTAGGGTGGCAGTAGTGGAGGGTGGCGGTAATGTAGGGTGGCAGTAGTGTAGGATGTCAGTAGTGAAGGGTGGCAGTAGTGTAGGGTGGCAGTAGTGTAGGGTGGCGGTAGTGTACGGTGGCAGTAGTGTAGGGTGGCAGTAGTGTAGGGTGGTGGTAGTGTAGGGTGGCAGTAGTGTAGGGTGGCGGTAGTGTAGGATGTCAGTAGTGGAGGGTGGCAGTAGTGTAGGGTGGCAGTAGTGGAGGGTGGCGGTAATGTAGGGTGGCAGTAGTGTAGGATGTCAGTAGTGAAGGGTGGCAGTAGTGTAGGGTGGCAGTAGTGTAGGGTGGCGGTAGTGTAGGATGTCAGTAGTGCAGGATGTCAGTAGTGGAGGTTGGCAGTAGTGTAGGGTGGTGGTAGTGTAGGGTGGCAGTAGTGGAGGTTGGCAGTTGTGTAGGGTGGCAGTAGTGTAGGGTGGTGGTAGTGTAGGGTGGCAGTAGTGTAGGGTGGCGGTGGTGTAGGATGTCAGTAGTGGAGGGTGGCAGTAGTGTAGGGTGGCAGTAGTGTAGGATGTCAGTAGTGGAGGGTGGCGGTAGTGTAGGGTGGCAGTAGTGGAGGGTGGCAGTAGTGTAGGATGGCAGTAGTGTAGGGTGGCAGTAGTGGAGGGTGGCAGTACTGAAGTGTGGCAGTAGTGGAGGGTGACAGTAGTGGAGGGTGGCAGTAGTGGAGGGTGGCAGTTGTGGAGGGTGGTGGTAGTGTAGGTTGGCAGTAGTTGAGGGTCGCAGTAGTAGAGGGTGGCAGTAGTGGAAGGTGCCAGTAGTGTAGAGCTGTGGTAGCGTAGGGTGGCAGCAGTGGAGGATAGCGGTAGTGAAGGGTGGTAATAGTGTAGGGTGGCGGTAGTGGAGGGTGGCAGTAGTGGAGGGTGGCAGCAGTGCAGGGTGGCAGTAGTGTAGGGTGGCAGTAGTGGAGGGTGGCAGTAGTGGAGGGTGACAGTAGTGGAGGATGGCAGTAGTGGAGGGTGGGAGTAGTGGAGGGTGGCAGTAGTGGAGGGTGGCTGTAGTGAAGGGTGGCAGTAGTGGAGGGTGGCAGTAGTGGAGGGTTGCAGTAGTGGAGGATGGCATTAGTAGAGGGTGGCAGTAGTGGAGGGAGGCAGCAGTGGAGGGAGGCAGTAGTGGAGGGTGGCAGTAGTGGAGGGTTGCAGTAGTGGAGGATGGTGGTAGTGTAGGGTGGCAGTAGTGTAGGGTGGCGGTAGTGTAGGATGTCAGTAGTGGAGGGTGGCAGTAGTGTAGGGTGGCAGTAGTGGAGGGTGGCGGTAATGTAGGGTGGCAGTAGTGTAGGATGTCAGCAGTGAAGGGTGGCAGTAGTGTAGGGTGGCATTAGTGGAGGGTGGCGGTAATGTAGGGTGGCAGTAGTGTAGGATGTCAGTAGTGAAGGGTGGCAGTAGTGTAGGGTGGCAGTAGTGTAGGGTGGCGGTAGTGTACGGTGGCAGTAGTGTAGGGTGGCAGTAGTGTAGGGTGGTGGTAGTGTAGGGTGGCAGAAGTGTAGGGTGGCGGTAGTGTAGGATGTCAGTAGTGGAGGGTGGCAGTAGTGTAGGGTGGCAGTAGTGGAGGGTGGCGGTAATGTAGGGTGGCAGTAGTGTAGGATGTCAGTAGTGAAGGGTGGCAGTAGTGTAGGGTGGCAGTAGTGTATTGTGGCGGTAGTGTAGGATGTCAGTAGTGCAGGATGTCAGTAGTGGAGGTTGGCAGTAGTGTAGGGTGGTGGTAGTGTAGGGTGGCAGTAGTGGAGGTTGGCAGTTGTGTAGGGTGGCAGTAGTGTAGGGTGGTGGTAGTGTAGGGTGGCAGTAGTGTAGGGTGGCGGTGGTGTAGGATGTCAGTAGTGGAGGGTGGCAGTAGTGTAGGGTGGCAGTAGTGTAGGGTGGCAGTAGTGTAGGATGTCAGTAGTGGAGGGTGGCGGTAGTGTAGGGTGGCAGTAGTGGAGGGTGGCAGTAGTGTAGGATGGCAGTAATGGAGGGTGGCAGTAGTGGAGGGTGGCAGTAGTGTAGGATGTCAGTAGTGGAGGGTGGCAGTAGTGGAGGGTGGCGGTAGTGTAGGGTGGCAGTAGTGGAGGGTGGCAGTAGTGTAGGATGGCAGTAGTGGAGGGTGGCAGTAGTGTAGGGTGGTGGTAGTGTAGGATGTCAGTAGTGGAGGTTGGCAGTTGTGTAGGGTGGCAGTAGTGTAGGGTGGTGGTAGTGTAGGGTGGCAGTAGTGTAGGGTGGCTTTAGTGTAGGATGTCGGTAGTGGAGGGTGGCAGTAGTGTAGGGTGGCAGTAGTGTAGGATGTCAGTAGTGCAGGATGTCAGTAGTGGAGGTTGGCAGTAGTGTAGGGTGGTGGTAGAGTAGGGTGGCAGTAGTGGAGGTTGGCAGTTGTGTAGGGTGGCAGTAGTGTAGGGTGGTGGTAGTGTAGGGTGGCAGTAGTGTAGGATGGCGGTGGTGTAGGATGTCAGTAGTGGAGGGTGGCAGTAGTGTAGGGTGGCAGTAGTGTAGGATGTCAGTAGTGGAGGGTGGCGGTAGTGTAGGGTGGCAGTAGTGGAGGGTGGCAGTAGTGTAGGATGGCAGTAATGGAGGGTGGCAGTAGTGGAGGGTGGCAGTAGTGTAGGATGTCAGTAGTGGAGGGTGGCAGTAGTGGAGGGTGGCGGTAGTGTAGGGTGGCAGTAGTGGAGGGTGGCAGTAGTGTAGGATGGCAGTAGTGGAGGGTGGCAGTAGTGTAGGGTGGTGGTAGTGTAGGATGTCAGTAGTGGAGGTTGGCAGTTGTGTAGGGTGGCAGTAGTGTAGGGTGGTGGTAGTGTAGGGTGGCAGTAGTGTAGGGTGGCTTTAGTGTAGGATGTCAGTAGTGGAGGGTGGCAGTAGTGTAGGGTGGCAGTAGTGTAGGATGTCAGTAGTGGAGGGTGGCGGTAGTGTAGGGTGGCAGTAGTGGAGGGTGGCAGTAGTGTAGGATGGCAGTAATGGAGGGTGGCAGTAGTGGAGGGTGGCAGTAGTGTAGGATGTCAGTAGTGGAGGGTGGCAGTACTGGAGGGTGGCGGTAGTGTAGGGTGGCAGTAGTGGAGGGTGGCAGTAGTGTAGGATGGCAGTAGTGGAGGGTGGCAGTAGTGGAGGGTGGCAGTAGTGAAGGGTGGCGGTAGTGTAGGGTGGCAGTAGTGAAGGGTGGCGGTAGTGAAGGGTGGCGGTAGTGTAGTGTGGCGGTAGTGTAGGGTGGCGGTGGTGTAGGGTGGCGGTAGTGTAGGGTGGCGTTGTGTTGGGTGGCAGTTGTGGAGGATGGCAGTAGTGGAAAGTAGGAATAATGTAGGGTGGCAGTAGTGGAAGGTGCCAGTAGTTTAGGGTGGCAGTAGTGGAGGGTGGCAATAGTGGAGGGTGGCAGTAGTGTAGAGTGGCAGTAGTGGAAGGTGGCGTTAGTGTAGGGTGGCGGTAGTGTAGAGTGGCGGTAGTGTAGGGGGGCAGTAGTGAAGGGTGGCAGTGGTGGAGGGTGGCAGTAGTGGAGGGTGACAGTAGTGTAGGGTGGCAGTAGTGGAGGGTGGCAGTTGTGGAGGGTGGCAGTAGTGTAGGGTGGCACTAGTGGAGGGTGGCAGTAGGGGAAGGTGCCAGTAGTGAAGGGTGGCAGTAGTGGAGGGTGGCAGTAGTGGAGGGTGGCAGTAGTGAAGGGTGGCAGTAGGGTAGGGTGGCGGTAGTGGAGGGTGGCCATAGTGTAGGGTGGTGGTAGTGTAGGGTGGCAGTAGTGGAGGGTGGCAGTAGTGGAGGGTGGCAGTAGTGAAGGGTGGCAGTAGTGGAGGGTGGAAGCAGTGTACGGTGGTGGTAGTGTAGGGTGGCAGTAGTGTAGGGTGGCGGTAGTGTAGGGTGGTGGTAGTGTAGGGTGGCAGTAGTGGAGGGTGGCAGTAGTGGAGGGTGGCGGTAGTTTAGGGTGGTAGTAGTGGAGGGTGGCAGTAGTGGAGGGTGGCGGTAGTGTAGGGTGGTAGTAGTGGAGGGTGGCACTAGTGTAGGTTGGGGATAGTGTAGGGTGGCAGTTGTGGAGAGTGGCAGAAGTGTAGGATGGCAGTAGTGTAGGGTGGCAGTAGTGGAGGGTGGCAGTACTGGAGTGTGGCAGTAGTGGAGGGTGACAGTAGTGGAGGGTGGCAGTAGTGGAGGGTGGCAGTTGTGGAGGGTGGTGGTAGTGTAGGTTGGCAGTAGTTGAGGGTCGCAGTAGTGGAGGGTGGCAGTAGTGGAAGGTGCCAGTAGTGTAGAGTGGTGGTAGCGTAGGGTGGCAGTAGTGGAGGATAGCGGTAGTGAAGGGTGGTAATAGTGTAGGGTGGTGGTAGTGGAGGGTGGCAGTAGTGGAGGGTGGCAGCAGTGCAGGGTGGCAGTAGTGTAGGGTGGCAGTAGTGGAGGGTGGCAGTAGTGGAGGGTGACAGTAGTGGAGGATGGCAGTAGTGGAGGGTGGGAGTAGTGGAGGGTGGCAGTAGTGGAGGGTGGCTGTAGTGAAGGGTGGTAGTAGGATGGAGTAGAGGGTGGCAGTAGTGGAGGG
>NC_091166.1:22796361-22822629 GCF_040958095.1 Procambarus clarkii | reverse complement strand
TATATATATATATATATATATATATATATATATATGTATATTTTTTATTAATGATATATATACATATATACACACAGAAACAAAGATTCTTCTATATAGACATTAGAGAAGATTCAGCGGTATGCCATGCACCAGGCTCTCCGCTGTTTTCATTATTCGTCATATCCGACTCTGCTATGTGATGCACATGTATTCTTGCTTCACCACCCTGTAATGAAATATTGTTTGTTACTAATTGTTTTCAATAATACATTATTTTATTATATAATATTTAATTTATTAATTAAAAACCCTTTCCATATTATAGAAAAAAACTAAAACAAGAATCTATATAAAACTATAGAATAGAATAGACTAATAGAATAGAATATATATATCATATATATATTTATATAAATAAATATATATATATATAAATATATGTATATATATTTATATATATATATATATTATTATATCCTGTATTATTCCAGCCCATTATTAGAGATAGTAGCCACCTCTTATTTTGGTTTTCTTTCATTATTAGTGCTCAGAAAATTAAATATATCTACATATTTAGTCAAAATCAATTACATTATTTTATCTTATTCATAGCATAAATGTTCACAAAGATTACTAAAAAGAGATTGAATTAGACTACAGCAAATTGGCAAACTTTACCTTGTATCTGTTTCCACCGTGTTTGTTTGGGGCGTTCTTCAACATATCAGCAATACTTGTCTCAACATCTCTTTCAGTTGCATTAGTGTGGGTGTTGATACAGGCTTCTGGAAAGTTATAAGAATTAATTAATATATATAATTATAATTCTTTTTGTCAGGAGACAAGAAGCCACAGAGTAATAACATTGTTGGCTTTTATTTAGGTGTTCCCCTGTTCTCCAGTCTTCCTCCGTCCCCTCGTCCCCTTTGTCCTCCCCAGCATTCTCCATTCCCCTGTCCCCTCGTCCTCCCCACCTTTACCCTCTCCTCTGTTCCCTCGTCTTCCCCACCATCCCCCCTGTCGTCCTCCCCACCATTCTAAACTACCTCATCCCATGCATTCCATGATGGTCTGATGCTTGCATCTGAAAATTGGGAACATCAAAAGATCTGACTTTCCCAATTTTCTGATGGGAACATCAAATGATCTGATATTCCCATCACTGAAAAATAAAAACAGATAAAAAAAATGATATGAAAAAATAGAAAATAAAATATACTCATGAAATGAACAGAATGGTTAACAACGCAGCTCAATTGCAATGCAATGTCACAATAACATTTAAATATACTTTAAGATATAATCTAGAAGAAAATAAGGATATTGAAACGGTTCATGAACTCTATTTCAATAAAGGACACTATGGGGAACTTTGAAAAATAGTTATTGAGTATAATTAGACAGACTTGTTGCTAGGCAGAGGAGTAATGAGATATATGGCAAATTTTGCAAAATATACAATGAAGGTACACAAACATTCATACCCAAACAAAGCAAAATGCTAGGTAAGAACAAAGCATTTTGCCCGTAGGAGAAAGGAGATACCCACAAGACTAGAATACAAGTCATTAACAAGCATGCAAGTATAATACATAATACATGCAGACATATGTATAATCCAAAAAAATGTCAAATTTACGTACTTATTATTACATTACAAATATCCAAGGTTTTGAAGACACGTTTCCTCTTGCGCCCAACGAGTGAATACTGAGACCAGACCCCATAGGTCCCTATCCTCCTCATCATTCGTCTCACTGTGTCTCCACAGCTTGCACCGCCCATTTGAGACAGCGTCTGGACCTGTTAAAATAATGCATAAGCTGTAAGGTAATAGAGAATAATATATATCTTTCAATCTCAACATTAGATTTTCTAATTTCCAACTGTATTAAATAAATAGCATTAAAATATTTTCCTTCTTAACTATTACAAAAATCAACGAATTTGAGTAACTTTTGCTTTTGTTTTATTTGTACCTTAAACATAACACTGAACAATCAATTATGTGCCACCCCACCTTCCTTCATCTGCAAAAAAACTAATCAAAAGACATATGTACAAGGCTAAAAAAATTCAGCAACACTTACCATACTCAGGCTAAAAGAATTAAGCAACACTTACCATACTCTTTTTATATTCAATGTTAACTTTTAGCTCATGTGACAGACTTTCCACCTGCTCAACAGTTTCAAGTGGGGATGGAAGAATGTCTTCCAGGATTGGTATATCTCCATGTGTTTTTGACATATGGGTTTCCGTCATTTTGACAATATTCAGGAATTTTGCAAAAATAATGGCATTTACTATTTTTAAAAGATTATTAGCAAATTTACAGAAATGGTGCATTCGGAAGACAAAAGCAATTTTTCACTTTTGACAATTGAGCACCTGCTACATCCAGATTCTAGGGAGGAAAGGAAGGACGATCTTACTGGATCCCATAGCCTCTCCGAGGCACAAACCAGGCTTTTACATAACCCCCCCCCCCTGCACCCGAGCTTTTTAAAATAGTAAATGCCATTATTTTTGCAAAATTATTACGAGATCTATTATACTAATAACGGTAAATAAATAATAAATAGTAAATAAATCAAAATCAGTTACATTATTTTATCTTATTCATAGCATAAATGTTCTCGAAGATTACTAAAAAGAAATTGAATTAGACTACAGCAAATTGGCAAACTTTACCTTGTATCTGTTTCCACCGAGTTTGTTTGGGGCGTTCTTCAACATATCAGCAATACTTGTCTCAACATCTCTTTCAGTTGCATTAGTGTGGGTGTTGATACAGGCTTCTGGAAAGTTATAAGAATTAATTAATATATATAATTATAATTCTTTTTGTCAGGAGACAAGAAGCCACAGAGTAATAACATTGTTGGCTTTTATTTAGGTGTTCCCCTGTTCTCCAGTCTTCCTCCGTCCCCTCGTCCCCTTTGTCCTCCCCAGCATTCTCCATTCCCCTGTCCCCTCGTCCTCTCCACCATTACCCTCTCCTCTGTTCCCTCGTCTTCCCCACCATCCCCCCTGTCGTCCTCCCCACCATTCTAAACTACCTCATCCCATGCATTCCATGATGGTCTGATGCTTCCATCTGAAAATTGGGAACATCAAAAGATCTGACTTTCCCAATTTTCTGATGGGAACATCAAATGATCTGATATTCCCATCACTGAAAAATAAAAACAGATAAAAAAAATGATATGAAAAAATAGAAAATAAAATATACTCATGAAATGAACAGAATGGTTAACAACGCAGCTCAATTGCAATGCAATGTCACAATAACATTTAAATATACTTTAAGATATAATCTAGAAGAAAATAAGGATATTGAAACGGTTCATGAACTCTATTTCAATAAAGGACACTATGGGGAACTTTGAAAAATAGTTATTGAGTATAATTAGACAGACTTGTTGCTAGGCAGAGGAGTAATGAGATATATGGCAAATTTTGCAAAATATACAATGAAGGTACACAAACATTCATACCCAAACAAAGCAAAATGCTAGGTAAGAACAAAGCATTTGGCCCGTAGGAGAATGGAGATACCCACAAGACTAGAATACAAGTCATTAACAAGCATGCAAGTATAATACATAATACATGCAGACATATATATAATCCAAAAAAATGTCAAATTTACGTACTTATTATTACATTACAAATATCCAAGGTTTTGAAGACACGTTTCCTCTTGCGCCCAACGAGTGAATACTGAGACCAGACCCCATAGGTCCCTATCCTCCTCATCATTCGTCTCACTGTGTCTCCACAGCTTGCACCGCCCATTTGAGACAGCGTCTGGACCTGTTAAAATAATGCATAAGCTGTAAGGTAATAGAGAATAATATATATCTTTCAATCTCAACATTAGATTTTCTAATTTCCAACTGTATTAAATAAATAGCATTAAAATATTTTCCTTCTTAACTATTACAAAAATCAACGAATTTGAGTAACTTTTGCTTTTGTTTTATTTGTACCTTAAACATAACACTGAACAATCAATTATGTGCCACCCCACCTTCCTTCATCTGCAAAAAAACTAATCAAAAGACATATGTACAAGGCTAAAAAAATTCAGCAACACTTACCATACTCAGGCTAAAAGAATTAAGCAACACTTACCATACTCTTTTTATATTCACTGTTAACTTTTAGCTCATGTGACAGACTTTCCACCTGCTCAACAGTTTCAAGTGGGGATGGAAGAATGTCTTCCAGGATTGGTATATCTCCATGTGTTTTTGACATATGGGTTTCCGTCATTTTGACAATATTCAGGAATTTTGCAAAAATAATGGCATTTACTATTTTTAAAAGATTATTAGCAAATTTACAGAAATGGTGCATTCGGAAGACAAAAGCAATTTTTCACTTTTGACAATTGAGCACCTGCTACATCCAGATTCTAGGGAGGAAAGGAAGGACGATCTTACTGGATCCCATAGCCTCTCCGAGGCACAAACCAGGCTTTTACATAACCCCCCCCCTGCACCCGAGCTTTTTAAAATAGTAAATGCCATTATTTTTGCAAAATTATTACGAGATCTATTATACTAATAACGGTAAATAAATAATAAATAGTAAATAAATCAAAATCAGTTACATTATTTTATCTTATTCATAGCATAAATGTTCTCGAAGATTACTAAAAAGAAATTGAATTAGACTACAGCAAATTGGCAAACTTTACCTTGTATCTGTTTCCACCGAGTTTGTTTGGGGCGTTCTTCAACATATCAGCAATACTTGTCTCAACATCTCTTTCAGTTGCATTAGTGTGGGTGTTGATACAGGCTTCTGGAAATTTATAAGAATTAATTAATATATATAATTATAATTCACTTTGCTATTCCCCATTCCACAGTCCTCTCGTCCTTCCCACTTCCCTGTCCCCACATCATCCCCACTATTCCCACTTCCCTGTCCCATCGTCCTCCTTACCATTTTCCCCTCCCCTGTCCTTCTTCCTCCCCCACCATCTCCCATTCACCTGTCCCTTTGTCCTCCCCAGCATTCCCCTGTCCCCACCATCCCCAACTCCCCAGTCCCCTCGTCCTCCCCACCATTACCCTCTCCTCTGTCCCCTCGTCTTCCCCACCATACCCCCCTCTCGTCCTCCCCACCATTCCAAACTACCTCATCCGATGCATTCTATAATGGTCTGATGCTTCCATCAGAAAATTGGGAACATTAAATGATCTGATATTCCCATCACTGAAAAATAAGAACAGCTAAAAAAATGAAATGAAAAAAATAAAAAAATAAACTATACTCATGAAATGAACAGTATGGTAAACAACACAGCTCAATTTCAATGCAATGTCACACAAAATTATTAAATCGAAATGAAAATAAATTGAAATCTATGAAAATTCAAATTATCAATACAATCGGAAATATTGAAATAATATCGCAACATAATATAGTGTGGGTTGCTCCTACGTGCAACAGACGGTGCTGTTTTTCAAAAAAGGCATGGTTTTACCTGTCACAAGTGTGGCATCTATACTTATACTCACGAAATGAACGGTATGGTAAACAACATAGCTCAATTGCAATGCAATGTCACAATAACATTTAATAACAATAATAACAATAACATTTAAATATACTTTAAGATATAATCTAGAAGAAAATAAGAACATTGAAACGGTTCATGAACTCGATTTCAATAAAGGACACTATGGGGAACTTTGAAAAACAGTTAATGAGTATAATTAGACAGACTTGTTGCTAGGCAGAGGAGTAAATAATGAGATATATGGCAAATTTTGCAAAATATACGGCACACAAACATTCATACCCAAACAAAGCAAAATGCTAGGTAAGAACAAAGCAGTTGGCCCGTAGGGGAAAGGAGATACCTGATAATGAAGCTTCAGAGTGATGCTTTGGCCATGCACAAGATTAACCAAGATCTGTCTGCCAGAGTCGGCCACCTCGAACAGGAATTAGGCTCTCTTCAGATCTCGGTTACTAACTTTAAACCAGCAGAAACCTCTAAGAAGCAAGAAGAGATGCTACAAAAGTTAGAGAACCATTTTAACTCCCTACAACAGCAACACACTGCAACCCAAGACGAATCAGACCAGCTTAAGCTCCTTGATTCTGTCATCATCTCATCACAGGATTTTCCCCATGAAACTGACAGAGAAGACTGTACTGCCATCGTGATCCAGGAATTGCGTACTAAGTTGAATTATTCAATTGAAGCAAGAGACATTAAGTCAGCTTATAGAGTGGGTGCCAAATCATCTGGTACAAACAACAGAAAGATAAGGGTGAAGTTAGATAGCTGCTCCCGCAAGTCAGACCTTATCGCTACTGCAGTCGCTATGAAATCCAAGGTTTATGTGAACGAATGTCTTACCAGATTCAGACAAAATCTCTTATTTAAACTACGTGGAATTTGCAATAGATCCACTGCTATTAAACATTGTTTTGTGCGCGATGGTAAAATAATAGCTAGGAAGACTGACTCTGGAAAAACTTATGTCATAACCACTGAAGCACACCTCACTTCTTTCCTGGATGATTGTGGGATATCTGCTGAATAACCAGAACATAATTTGTAGTCTCACATACAACCAAAGTGTACTTAAGCTCTGCCTTTCCTTTCCAAAGGTGTTTATTTTTATTTTTATTTTTTTATTTTTGTTTGTTTGTCATCTTTGCCTGTTTTATACTCTTAATTATTTGTTCTTAGTTAATCCCCTTGTCACTAAACCAAGGGCTTTTTATTACCCTGTTAATTAACCATTACTAAGCTAATTATCTTCAAGATCATTTTTTTTATGATTATCATTTTTCTTATTATTTTTTATTTTACATTTATATTGTCAGTCTCTACTGATTTTTTGTTTTTTTATTTTATGTAACTTCTGTGTCCTCCCTGGCTAACTATTGGATCTTTATTTTACTTCTAAATTGTTACTATTTTATTGTATTTGCTTTTATTCTTGTGTTTTGCTTAATCGTGTATCTTGTATCGTGATCCCTCTGCATCCTATGCACACTGATATTGATCCTGATCAAAATCTTCTGTCTCATATCTACACCAACCAGCACATTGATCATCATTATTGCAAGTATTTCACAGCACACCAGGCTAAACACAAACTTCAAAATAGCACCTGTCTATCAGTTTATAACCAAAATGTTAGATCACTTGGTAAACATTTTGACGATTTAAATGCATTACTCACAGCAATAGGTACTAACCTATCGTTCATTATTTTAACAGAAACTTGGCTAAATAAAGACTATACCCAACTCTACAACTTAGCTGGTTATAAAGCCATTCATAACTGTAGGCCTAATAAAAAAGGTGGTGGCACAGCTATATATTACCGAGATACATTTATCTGCAACAGTGTTATTAGTGACAGAGATGACTACTGTGAATATACTTTTGCTCAGTTTTCAATTAAATCCCTTAAATCTTCTTTGACTATTGGAGTCATCTATAGATTTCCTAATACTAACATAGCTTCTTTCTCAGACAACCTAAGGAATCTTATTATAAACAACAATCTCAACAAAAACCACTTCATTCTGGAAGGAGATTTTAATATTGACCTGGGTCAACAAAATTGCTCTCAAGTTAACTATTTCCTTAACAGCATGAACTCCTGTATGCTAATCCCCACAATCACCAAACCTACCCGAGTCACTCAAACATCAGCCACTACCTTGGACCACATATGGACAAACATAACAGCTCCCCTTGTATCTGGTATAATCTACGACAGAACAACTGACCACTATCCTACCTTTCTCATAGCGAACATGGACATAACACCACCAAAAAGCAAGAAACTTTCATTTAGGCTACACAGTGAATCAGCTTTAGACAATCTTACAGAGGCACTTTACAATATTAACTGGGATTCTGAATTCAATAATACCCATGATATAAATTCATTAGCTAACCTCTTCATCTCCAAAACTCTAAGCCTCTACAACATTCATTGTCCCCTCCTTACCAAGCAAGTAACTGACAAAAGATTAAACAATCCATGGCTCACAAGTGGCATTCTCAACTCAATCAACAAGAAACATGAATATGAAAAGAAAGTTAGGATTGGCCTAGTTTCAAAGGAAGTAGCTAAAAGGTACTCATCAATGCTTACCAGTATCATAAGAAAGGCAAAACTTGCATATTATGTGAATAGATTCAATGAAGCAAAAGGCAACATGAAAAGCACTTGGAAAACTATCTCTAGTATCCTAGGAACTAAACAACACTCACATAACCAAATAAAACTCTACAAGGATGGGGGTATACCGTCAACTGACTTAGAAATGGCAAATGAATTTAACAGTTTCTTTTCATCGGTTGGTGCTAATCTTGCCAGTAAAATCCCACAGACTCAGACACATATTAACACATATCTCTCAGGCAGCTATCCAAACTCTCTTCTCCTTTCACCAATCAGCCCGGCAGATGTTGTGTCCATCATACATTCTCTAAAAACCAAGGCAGGGAACACCAGTGAAATTCCGTCCATTGTGTACAAGAGAGCCTCCCATGCCCTTGCCCCACCCATAGCACTACTGTTCAACAAATCTATAGAGTATCACACCTTCCCTGATATCCTCAAAAAAGCAAGAGTAACGCCAGTCCATAAAGGAGGCAATCCGGCGGACATAAACAATTATAGACCAATATCAAATCTACCCATTCTATCAAAAATATTTGAAAAAATTATTTACAAACAGCTCTATTCCTACCTCGTAAAATTCGACATACTCAGCCCCTGCCAGTTTGGCTTCCGGTCCCAAAAGAGCACCAATGATGCAATCATTAGTCTCCTTGACATTATCTACTCAGCCCTTGACAAAAATGAGTTTCCGATTGGACTCTTCATTGACCTAAGAAAAGCCTTTGATACTGTTAATCACAACTACCTCTTACTTAAACTCCAGCATTATGGAATCCGAGGCCTTGCCCTTGACTACATCCGATCCTATCTTAGTGACAGACACCAATATGTAACCATCAATGATACAACTTCTTCCACTCTACCAATTACCGTTGGAGTGCCACAGGGCAGCATCTTAGGACCTCTTCTATTTCTTATATATATAAACGATCTGCCTAATGTCTCTAATATTCTCAAACCTATATTGTTTGCTGACGATACTACCCTTATCTACTCAAACCTCAACCCACATACACTAAATAATGTTGTGAATAATGAATTAAAAAAAGGCCACTTATGGATGTCAACGAACAAACTAACATTAAACATCGAAAAGACTTACTACATCTTATTTGGAAGCAAATCATCAAATGCAATTCAGCTACAGATAGACAACATTAACATCAGTAATAAAAATGATGGCAAGTTTCTTGGCCTATTCCTAGACAAGAGACTCAACTTCAGCACCCACATTCAACACATAACTAAGAAAGTCTCTAAGACAGTTGGTATACTCTCCAAAATCAGATATTATGTTCCTAACTCTGCTCTCCTCTCACTATATTATCCACTAATCTACCCCTATCTTAATTATGGTATCTGTGCATGGGGGTCTACCACTGCAAACCACCTTAAGCCCATCATCACACAGCAAAAATCTGCTATCAGAATAATAACTAACTCTGCTTTCAGACAACACTCAGCTCCCTTGTTTAAATCCCTAAACTTGCTAAATATTAACTCCCTCCACACATTCTCTTGTGTCAACTACATTTACAAAACCCTGTTCTTAAATGCAAACCATGCTCTGAAACTCTCCCTGGACAGATGTAATAGGACCCATTATCACCACACCAGAAATAAATATCTCTTTGATATCCCCAGGGTCAAACTTAATCTGTGTAAACACTCTATGCAAATTAAGGGACCTAGTCTATGGAACTCACTCCCTAGTGAATTGAAAAACTGTAAAACTTTTGCCTTATTTAAAAGCAAAACCAAAAAGTACCTAACTTCATCTATTTAGTTTCCTACACCGAGCTTTAAATTTGCTCTGTACCTAGTGTTACCCAATCTCCTAATTTTTATGTAATATCAAACAACCTTATCATTGTGTTCATTGCTGTCTTCTTTTATGTGCTAGCCATATGCTGTATTGTGACTACCAATTTTTGTCAACTACCATTCAAGCTGTCATTGCAATCAATCATATATTGTTTCTGCTGTATTGTGCCTACCAATTTGTTGTCAACTACCATTTTAAGCTGTCATTGCAATCAATCATAGCTACCTATGTGCTTTAATATACTGTACCTATAATTTTCTCTCATCTTTTTTTTTCATTCCATGTAATCTGTTTTCATTTTTTTGTCTATAAACTTTTCAAGTATTTACCTCCTTAAAATTTTCTTAGATTAAGGACCTGCCCGAAACGCTGCGCGTGCTAGTGGCTTTACAAGACTGTAATTACCATATTTGTATCCTCACATTCCTTATGTACATTCTTGTATATGTATAAATAAATAAATAAATAAATAAGATACCCACAAGACTGGAATACAAGTCATTAACAAGCACACAAGTACTACACTACACAACAACCGCACTACTACCAGAACTGGACGAATCACTACCAAAACAACACATTGCACATCACTACCAAAACAACACAACACAACACAAGCATTGGCAAAGAATTATAGACCAGTTGCACTAACATCCCACATAATAAAATTATTTGAGAGTGATCAGGAGTCAGATTACTAGTTTTATAGAGACCAATGACCTCCACAATCCAGGCCAACAAGGATTTAGAGCAGTTTCTATGATCGAGCCACTGAGATCTATAAAGAATTCTGATCAAGAAAGAGATCTAGGGGTGGTTTTAGATAGAAAACTATAACCTGAGGATCATATTAAGAACATTCTGCGAGGGGCCTATGCTACACTTTTTAACTTTAGAATTGCTTTTAAATACATAGGTCAAAAAGTTTTAAAAGTTTTAAAAGTTTTTTAAACCTCTCGTGTATCATGAGTGTGTTAAAGCATCAGATGGTGCATTCAGATGATGAATATTACCTAGTTCCTTCATCTGGGAAGAATGAACACATATTGGTGCATTCGGATGATAAAAACTAACTACTGTAGTTTAATTGATCAACAGACTGTATATCATATGCAGACTGTATGTGGATCTGCGGGCCACTCCAAACAACAGCCTGGTGGACCAAGCTCCACCAGGGCTAAAGCACAAAGTGATATAGATGTGATAGAGAAACTAGGTCAAATGGAGGAGTAGGTCTGTATATTAAACAGCACCTGACGTGCACAGAGCTACTAAACTCAATGTGGTGGTAGAGTGGTGGGGGGGGGGGAAACATTGCAGAAAAAAACAAAAATACAATTTGGTCAACAAAACAGCATTGTTTAAAATAGAAGACATGGGTTGTCATTTTGGGGGTAAGGTAGGTTACATTGAGTTAATTAGTTAGTACTTAGTTTTTATCTTAAACTGGTTGGGAGAGGTACAGTGTTGCTGTGCTGGTGAAAGAACACCTAAAGGTAAATTAAATAATGATTGCGAATCCACAAGAAGTTGACATAATATCGCTAGAGATCTGCAATCAGGATGATAAACTTTCCTTAAAGAATTTGACAAACACTTGCTGATAGGACATGAAGTAAATGAAATGTATGTCAAGTTTTGTGAAATATATGATAAAAGCACAACAAAATTTGTACCAAAGGAGAGATGCAGAACTAGGAAAAGGGGTTTGTTCAACAGAAATTGCGAGAGGGCCTGAGACCCAAACACACACAAATGGAATCAATATATAGCAAGAGGCCAAACCCCCAAACATACAAGCGATGCAAAGATGCGAGAAACAGCAGCAGCATTAAGGAGAGGGACTTAAGGACCATAAATAAAGTGTGAAAATAAACTCGAGTAAATTTTTTTAACTACTCTCGACAGTGAAGAAAAACAAATATTCAGACGATTTGTGTTAGAATCATTAATCTTACACTTTCGGTCATATTCAACAACACAAATACATACACACACATTCCTGTTGCTGTAGCAAGTGAAGAATTACACACACAGATCACAATAACGTGATGCATCAAATGAACAAATCCACAAGGGCCGTGACGAGGATTCGAACCTGCGTCCGGGAGCATCCCAGACACTGCCTTAATCGACTGAGCTACAACAGGGTAAAAGGGTTGAAACCGAAGTTCTACTGAACTTACTGGATCCCATAGCCTCTCCGAGGCACAAACCAGGCTTTTACACAACCCCCCCCCCCCCCTGCACCCGAGCTATGTCAACAGGCCGTTCTCCCTCTTCGCCCTTCCGAATGCACCATATCAGTAAATTTTTTAATAATCTTTTAAAAATAGTAAATGCCACTATTTTTGCAAAATTATTACGAGATCTATTATTCTATAGAATAATGCATATAAATGCATATATGCATATAAATACAAAACATAAATACAAAAGTAAATGTAAATAATTTTACCTTGCACCTAGATCCACCAAGCCTGTATGGCGCGCGTTTCAGTACTTCGGAAATCTAGAACTATCTTGAATCTCTAATCTGCAATGAAACAATACATATTATTGCACTTACCAAAACATGGATGAATGTAGAAAATACAGAACTATTAGCTGAATATCAAATAAATGGATTTAATCTATTTCACACAGATAGATATATTACACCGTGTATATTAGGTAATACCTAACATACACGCCTCCACACACACTACATTTGAAATGTAGTCTCAAAAAGACTACATTTCAACAGCAAAGATTACTCCATAAAAAAATAATTAAATTATTGACCAACATGAGAGAGGGTTAGCCAACATGAGGGTTGTGTTGATTGCCTGAAAATATTTAAATTGTGTCATGTATTGAATGGCATTTTTCAAGTTACAACATTTTTTAAATTACTGAACTAGGTTCTAGGCTTTGCTAGGCTTAATTCAATTATTACAGATAAGCCTAACCTAGCCTAGAACCCAGTGGGTTTTCTTCCTATTGGGGAGTGTTGTACATGCCTCGCCTCCACATACACACTAGCACAGCCAGGCCTCGCCTCCACATACACACTAGCACAGCCAGGCCTCGCCTCCACATACACACTAGCACAGCCAGGCCTCGCCTCCACATACACACTAGCACAGCCAGGCCTCGCCTCCACATACACACTAGCACAGCCAGGCCTCGCCTCCACATACACACTAGCACAGCCAGGCCTCGCCTCCACATACACCAGCACTGCCAGGCCTCGCCTCCACATACACACTAGCACAGCCAGGCCTCGCCTCCACATACACACTAGCACAGCCAGGCCTCGCCTCCACATACACCAGCACTGCCAGGCCTCGCCTCCACATACTCACCAGCACAGCCAGGCCTCGCCTCCACATACACCAGCACTGCCAGGCCTCGCCTCGCCTCCACATACACCAGCACTGCCAGGCCTCGCCTCCACATTTAAACCAACCAAGCCCACAAATACGTTAACATGGACCAGCATTACACCGTCTAACATACTCTGTCAGATGTAACAACTAAATTTGTGAATTCAAGACCAAATCTATTGTATAACACAGTGTTAGTACGAGAAAAACATTACTTACATTCGAAGCCGTGTTTTAAAATGGCGGCGGTCTTGTACTGACGCTCCAAACTGTGTGTTCGTTTGCGTATGATGAACGTGTGACAATTTACTACAACAATTATTTAATTATTCTTATTCTTTATTTTAATATTTTTAGGGTACATGAAATTTCAAACTTATTTGCACACAATAATATAATTGCATTGTCATAACCTTTATATATTACGGAAAATACGATGACATGAACGAAGTCAAAGTGAAGTTGAAGTCAAAGTCATTCGCCGAACGTATTAGTCATTTTTTTTCATACATACATAGTTGATTTACAAACATAATGTTGGATTTATAGATAGAGCTAGTGCATACAATACCTAAAGCCACTATAGTAGGCCTATAGCATTTCAGGCAACCGGGCAGTATATATGGACCCCTTACTCAAATCTCTGAATATGTTAGATATTAAGTCCCTGCACATACTCTCATGTGTATTTTATATATATAAAACGCTGCACTGTAATGTCAATCCTGACCTTAAAAGCTTCCTAGAAGGTTGTAACAGATCCCATGAGCACCACACCAGAAACAAATTCCTATTTGATATTCCAAGAGTACGACTTAGTCAAACTAGAAATGCTTTACAAATCAAGAGACCTCGAATGTGGAATGACCTTCCCAATTATGTTAAAAACTGTACCTCTCCCAACCAGTTTAAGATAAATAAAGATAAATTTATAAGTTAAGAAAAATTCCACAAATCAACAACCCTGTTACTGACCCTGTATTTACCCAAGTCTTTCCTAAATCTAAACTTATCCAATTTATACCCATTGTTTCGTGTTCTATCTTGTGTTGACAATTTTAATACCCTATTAATATCCCCTTTGTTATATCTATTCAGGAAATTGTGGTTGATCTCGAACCCATTGATAATGTGACGACTTATACAGAATTTTGTAACTATATCATCAAGATTGTAACCAGCTTAGCTAAATGTAGTGTGGGGTTCAGTCCCTAAGCCCATATATGTGCCTCTCTAACCATTTAGGTTACAGGGCAAAAACATAAAAACAAAGGTAACTGCAGAAGGCCTATTGGCCCATACCAGGCAGCTCCTATCTATAACAGATAAACACTAAGTACTACCTAATTAACTCAATGTAACCTACCAACCTAACCCCCAAAATGTCAATCCATATCTTTTATTTTAAACAATGCTGTTTTGTTGACCAAATTGTATTTTTACTCTTTTTCTGTCATGTTTCTCCCACCCCTGTTTTTTCCCTTTTTTCTTATTTTTTCTCAACATAATTCATACTTTAATTATGCGGATCAGGACATCACCTGATCAAACACATCAAACATCGTTTGACCACCATCAAACACACACATTTCGTGTGTGTTTGACGCTCACTGATATGTACCAGCGTTGTTTTATATATGGTGCTATTCTATCTTACGCTTTGTTGCTCTTTTTTACCTACGGGCTCATAGAACATTCTATTGCGAAAACATTGGCACAAAAATGAATGACGTACATACGTACATACAATAATAATGTCAGGACAGTGATATAATTATAAACTTTCAAAGCACTGTATCGCCCATGTGTCGTCTTGTCACCAATACTGGGTAACAGTTCCGCCACTTCCCACACTCTTGCGGGTGGGCAGCGACCATTATTCTACGTTTATATTCATATCACCGTGTTGGGAATTTCATTGCGAGTACATTGATACCAAAATTAACGCTGTAGGACAAGTGTGGAAGTGATAACAATCCCAAGAGTAAAAACATTTTGTTGCTCTTGGGCACTCACGGCGAGTCATCTACGTAGGTATTTATTGGGTGCTGGTATTCATATAACTTTTGGTGACCGTTTTTGCTGATTTTCTTCTAGAGAATGTTATTGCGAACACGTTGGTACCAAAATGAAATACATAGCTCGAGAACTAAGGTCAGGAGAGTAAAAAGAGTATACACATTTTTGTTTTGACGCTTAATTAAGGTTATTGTGAGTACTCATCGCCTGCCTAGAAACTGGAACTAGTAATTCCATCTATCATACATATCATACAAGAGGAGCCACACATCTATGGATCATCCAATAAAATCAGCAGACTTCTAGATGTTACTACTGCTCGGCTTAGACTCGGTTACAAGTATCTCTGGGAATTCTCATTATCTGCTGATGTAGACCTGACCAAA
The DNA here is from genome assembly GCF_040958095.1 of Procambarus clarkii. Lineage (NCBI taxonomy): Eukaryota > Metazoa > Arthropoda > Malacostraca > Decapoda > Cambaridae > Procambarus > Procambarus clarkii. The sequence continues at coordinate 22,806,866 of NC_091166.1, read as the reverse complement.
TGTAAACTGTGTCAACAAAATTATTCGCACACCCTCCGTCACTATGTGATGGAGTGCGAAAAGATACATGAATTTAGAGACAATTCTATAACCAATGTTCCAGCGATGTGTCAATATTTCATTCAAAATGATCTGCTACCAGAAATTTTAGCCAAATATCCCCAGTTTGCTAACTGTAGATAACAACTAAGTGATTGTAACCTATCCACCGCTGCCCACTGGATGGGGGACGGTGTGCAGGACAAACATATAAATTTTGATACTAGCTCTCCACATATGTCAGTTGCTTAATTTAGAACCTGTACTTGAGGTCGATCTCGAACCCATTGTTGATGTGATGACTTATATTGAATTTTGTAACTAGCTCATCAAGATTGTAACTTGCTTAGCTAAATGAATTGTGGGGTTCAGTCCCTGAGCCCATTATGTGCCTCTGTAACCCTTTCCACAACCGCCCACAAGATGGGTATGGGGTGCATAATGGGGTGGGGTGTCTTGGCCAAACGTGCCACATCAAAACCACAAGTTGACATTGAATGTGAATTAACAATGAGACAAGTAAGATTTATACTAATACATTTATACTAACTCTGTTGAGCGTTGACCATTTATACATCAAATCTGTTGATGTGAGCACTTTAGTTTAGTCTGCCGTTTAAAGAAAAAAAGAGCATATCAATGGTATATCACAGAAAACGAATTTATCATAAACTCATGTATTTGTCTTATCATATTGAACTGCATTCATATTTTTAATATATAACAATATGAATATACAAATTTCTGTAAATCCCCTACCTTGTTGGAATCTGTGGAAATGAATGAGCAAATGTGCTGGCTGAAGGCGCTGAAGGAAACCACATTGGTTTCATTTTGGATACAAATGTCCATGGAAATTCAAAATGGAAACTAATTATATAGTTGAACCTGCAGAGACGAGTTTAAGAATCTGTGTTGAGAGTGATGGACACAGCCTTCACAATTATACTTCAGAGAATGTAAACATCTAAGAGTCATTAGAAATATGTGTAGAATAATAAACCCTACATTGTTTGAGTTAGGGAAAACACCATTTGTGATATATAGATACTATAGCTGTTCCTAAAGATTCACCCTTTTTTGCACCAGCAAGATAACATATAAGATTTTAAGAGTTGACGAATGTTAATATTCTTGTTTGATAAACTGTGAACTTGAGACATAGTTAATAAGAACATATTAACACAACAAAATGTTTTCAAAATCCTTAACACCACTTTCCAGCAACTTATATAATTTATATAAATTATTTTAGAGAATAATACATAAATTATATATTTAAACATGATATAGTGTTTAGTGGAATGTATAAGGAGTCAAATTGTGTTAAAAAGAGCAATTTTTAGAAAATTTGGAAAAATACTTTTTTCTGTTCAAATTATAACTAAATGGATTATAAAGGTTTCACTCAGCCAATATATATCATTCACAATTTATTAATGAATTTTACAAAAAAACACCATAAATTTTATATTTAAACATGTAAAAACTATTTGTTTTACATTTGGAAGAAAATAATTGTAGAAAAACAATTTATAATTAAACCTTTGTGTTTGGATTTTTTGAGTAAAAGTTTCTCAAAGGCTCTCCTGCACCATTCTCAATGCAAATCATTCCCACACCTATGGGAAGAGATAGGCGAACGTTGAGTAGATGATTTGTGTTTGCTGGGTACATACATACATACATACATGCATGCGTGCATACATACATACATCCATACGTACGTACATACATACATACATACATACATACATACATACATACATACATACATACATACATACATACATACATACAAACATACATGCGTATATAAATACATGCGTATATACATGCGTATATAAATACATACATACATGCGTATATACATGCATATATAAATACATACATACATGCATGCATGCGTACATACATCCATCCATCTATACATACATGCATACATACATACATACATACATACATACATACATACATACATACATACATACATGCATGCATGCATGTGTACATACATACATCCATCCATCTATCCATACATACATACATGCATGCATACATACATACATACATACATACATACATACATACATACATACATACATACATGCATACATACATACATGCATGCAAGCGTACATACATCTATCCATTCATACATGCATGCATACATACATACATGCATACATACATACATACATACATACATACATACATACATACATACACGTCCAGTCAGCATATAGCTATTTCGGGACAAAATCCAATACAGTTTATATTGGTGAGACGCCACTGTGATGAGGAGTTTAAATATCACAGGAACTGTAGGTTAATGTGTGACATAAGTGAGGTTAGATGAGGCATCTACAAGCATCAGCTGGAGGCTGGGGGAGTGTTGTGGAGGCTGGGGGAGTGTTGTGGAGGCTGCTGGTACTATGCCCAGATGTTGGAGGGTGGATTTGACTCTCCCACCCTCCCTCCCCCTCCCCCCCCCCCCCCACATTGACCGCAGTACGTCTAAGGTTACTTTCCACTCTCGCTTACCAAGGGTATAACCCCCGCCCCCCCCCAACACACACACACGCATCAGATTCTTAACTTACAATATTTATTATTTACCAATTTATGTTACTACACTGACTCTCAATTTCACAATATTGTATAAACTTTGATGAATCGCTCGTCTATGGGTCATCCAATAATGTTAGCAGACTTCTAGATGTTACCACTGCTAGGTTTAGGCTCAGATACAAGTACCTCTGGAAGTTTGTAACATCTGATGATCTAGATTTGACTATATGTAAACTCTGTCAGCAGAACTATTCGCATACTTTGAGTCATTATATAATGGAATGTGAAAAATAGCGGAATTTAAAGATAACAACATCAATAGTGTCCATGAAATGTGTAAGTACTTCATTCATAATGATGTGCTGCCCGAAATCTTAGCGAAGTATCCAAAATTTGCTTACTGTAGGTAATGCATACACATGACTGTAAAGCTGCCGCCCAGTTGGGTGGGTGTGGAGCACATGACTGTAAAGCTGCCGCCCAGTTGGGTGGGTGTCGAGCACATGACTGTAAAGCAGCCGCCCAGTTGGGTGGGTGTGGAGCACATGACTGTAAAGCAGCCGCCCAGTTGGGTTGGTGTGGAGCACATGACTGTAAAGCTGCCGCCCAGTTGGCTGGGTGTGGAACACATGACTGTAAAGCTGCCGCCCAGTTGGGTGGGTGTGGAGCACATGACTGTAAAGCTGCCGCCCAGTTGGGTGGGTGTGGAGTACATGACTGTAAAGCTGCCGCCCAGTTGGGTGGGTGTGGAGCACATGACTATAAAGCTGCCGCCCAGTTGGGTGGGTGTGGAGCACATGACTGTAAAGCTGCCGCCCAGTTGGGTGGGTGTGGAACACATGACTGTAAAGCTGCCGCCCAGTTGGGTGGGTGTGGAGCACATGACTGTAAAGCTGCCGCCCAGTTTGGTGGGTGTGGAGCAAGACTAGTAACTGTGTGACTCACTATAGATGTAAAGTGCCTTGTATAGTGACTGTTGTGAGCCTCTTGTTGAATCACTTGTGACACAAAAGATTACTGATGTGTGTATTTGTGTGGGTGATTAAATATGTATGTGTATGTATATATGTATACGTATGAATATGTACATGTATGCATAAGTATGTGTACATTAATAATTTTGTAACTAGCGTCAAAAGATTGTTATTTGCTTAGCTAAACGAACTAGAGGGTTCAGTTCCTGAACCGATTATGTGCCTCTGTAATCCTTTACACTACCGCCCACGGGATGTGTATTATGGGGTGCATAATAAAGAAAGAAAATGAATGGACCGAACCCCACAAATCATTTAGCTAAGCAAGTTACAATCTTGATGAGCTAGTTACAAAATTCACTATAAGTCGTCACATCATAAATGGGTTCGAGATGGACCACAAGTAGTGCATTACATAATTTATCAGTATTGTGCAGCCTGTGATCCCCGCCTGGCTGGATACTGATACCTAGGTAATTTTTATGTGTCCGGACACCGGCGATAAGGTGATATTATTTATTTAACTTAAGATATATATATTTTTAAATGTTGTCACATTAACGGCTACATCTTCCTTTCTTCTGACATATAGATTTTTAAGATTAATTAAAATATATGGAAACTAATTATACAATTTATTGGCTGGTGTGCAGGGCTTCACACTCTCAGAGCTAGCCATCAAGTAACTATCAAAACGCATATATCTTCGTTTTCACTTCAGTTATATTTATGACAAAGGATTTTAGATGTAGCCTATATTTCTACCTTTCAGATGACATAAATACTTTCGTTAATTACAATATCTAGATCAAACTAACATTGATTTTCAAAAGGTTGTAGATTTTCCATCAATGGAGAGCATGAGCCAAGAAGCCTTCTTTAAAATATGAATATCTTTCCTCACCCAATAAGATCTAATCTCTGAATAAAACGCAAAAAACGACTTGATTGTAACCTATCCACCGCTGCCCATTGGATGGGGGAGAGGGGGTTATGTGTAGGATAAACAAATCAATTGTGACACTAGCCCTCCATATATGTCAGTTGCTTAAATTATAAACTGTACTTGTGGTCGGTCTCGAGCCCATTGTTGATGTGACAATGTGCATTGACTTTTGTAACTAGCTTATCAAGATTATAACTTCCTTGGCTATATGAATTGTGGGGCTCAGTCCCTGAGCCCATTATGCGCCTCTGTAACACTCCACTATCGCCCATAGGATGGGTATGGGGTGCATAATAAATGAACTAAAATAAGCTCTGCCTTTTTTATAACATATACAATTATAAGCTTTATTTGTGAATCTCAATTAATTAAGCAATATATCACAGAGCCTGTAGGGTTCGGTGAGATAAGCGAAGAGACATGGGAGATTTCACATAAGTACAGTACATGGTAGTTTAAGTAGCGAACGCATGTCAACGAATAACGAGTATATATAACAACACTATTGTCCTATGAAGTCGATTTAACTTCCAAACATATATTTTTTTAATAAATGTTAAATGTTTTCTGGCTAGCTATGTTAGATTTTATTAAAAATACGTATTCTACTTGTTAACATTATAATTTTAATTTGTGCAGAGAAGTGCGACAACTGGATATGCCAACAAACACTTTCCAAACAACGATATATCTTGGATAAGTCGTTCCACAACATTGACGCTTGGACCGTCGACTTCCTTTGATGCTACTTATTTACTTATTTCATAATGAAATTATATTAGTTTGGAGTAAATATATGTTTTCTCATGTTCTGCATTCAGCACCCACATTATAGTAAATATACCATATTACTTCATTACTTAAATAATGCTAGGAGGGTTTGAGAAGCTTTGGGTCTTTAGTGGACAGAATCTCCAATAGATGGGGCGAGAAACGCTCCCTCTCTCTCGCCCGAGCAAAGAGTCGAAACTTAATTTAAAATTGATATATCTTTGTTCTCGAACATGATATATTTCATTTGGTGATATCATAATAATGTTCATATCTCGGTCTTTCTGGAGGCATATAAGATTTTAGGCTTTATTAGCGTATCTTTGATAATTATACAATATATCGGCAAGTGCGTAGGCGTCTGCACTCCATGCCCGACAAGCTACTGAGCGCTTCTATAAAAACATATGTATCTTCACTTGAGCTATAAATATGCCTATTGTAATGTATTGAAAATGAAGCTCTTATTTCTATCTTGCTTAAGACATATAAAACATTTGTGTTTATTAACGAATTTACGTGAAATAAACATTGATCTGAGAGAGAGTTGCTCTGTCGTTCAGTCTGTACGGGGTGGGAGCTCCGTAATTTTTAAAATACATGTATCTTCATTAGAACTTTAAATATGTCTATGGTAAAGTGTTTAAAGTGAAGCTTATATGTCTGCCTTTCTTGAGACATAAAAAACATATATGTTTATTAACGAATTCACGTGAAATAAACATTGTTCTGAGAGAGAGTTGCTCGGTCGATCAATCTGTCCGGGGTTAAAGCTCGGCTATTATAAAAGTACACGTATCTTCGCTTTAAATTTAAATATGCCCATGGTAAGGTATTTAGAATGAAACTTATATTTCTATCTTTCTTGTGACATATAAAACCCTTACGTTTATTAAGGAATCTGTGTGAAATAGGCATGGTTCTGAGATGAATGCTGCGGTTTTCGAGCTCGACGCGCGGCAATGGACGCCTTAAACATCCAGTGGGTGTTATTGGACCCTATACCCATTTTATTTGTGGTTGGAGCCCCATACCCATTCTATGGGTGGTTGGAGCCCCATACCCATCCTGTGGGTTGTAGTGGACGCCATACTCATCCTGTGGGTGGTATTGGACCCCATACCCTTCCTGTGGGTGGATGTGATCCCCATACTCATCCTGTGGGTGGATGTGACCCTCATACCCATCCTGTGGGTGGTATTGGACCCCTTTCCCACCTAACAGGCGGTAGGTGACAATATACCCATCCTAGCTATAGTTGGTATAGTAGACACAATACCGTCCTGTTTGCAGTAGTTTACCCCATAGACATTCAAATGTAACATCGTTTTCTGTTAGCGTTCCTACAAAACATTCTTTAAAGATTTTTAAAGCCAAACTATGGTATATAATATTGATTGGTGAAGCACTGTTATTCTATGTAATAATTTATAGTGCTTATTATAATTTACTAAGAACAACTAATATTTCTCAAAACAAAACTACGAGCCTTCAATAGGATATAGCTGATCTGTAATATTATAAGAGCATGGACAACAGTAGGTAAATTTCACAACCCATGTGGGACCTGAAAACTACAATTTTCCTTATAATTGAACCAATCACGAATATTCTGCTATCTATGTTGACGGACGGGTACTGTGACACGTAAATTGGTACGCGAGGAAGAGTTTGGGCTTTGGTAAAAAAAGTAACTGGGAATATATCACATATTTACTAATTCATATTCAACATATTGACTTTAAGCATTAAGTCATATATGTGCTGTCTTGTGTGAGAACGGGTTGGCCACCCTACACTACCGCCACCCTACACTACCGCCACCCTACACCATCGCCACCCTACACCACCGCCACCCTACACTACCACCATCCTTCACTACTGCCACCCTACACTACCACCACCCAACACGATCGCCACCCTACACTATCGCCACCCTACACTACCGCCACCCTACACTACTGCCACCCTATATTATTGCTACTTTCCACTACTGCCACTCTCCACTACTGCCACCCTACACAACTACCACCCTACATTATTGCTACTTTCCACTACTGCCACTCTCCACTACTGCCACCCTCCACTACTGTCACTTTCCACTACTGCCTCCCTACACTAACGCCACCCTCCACTACCGCCACCGTATTCTACTGCCACCCTACACTAGTGTCACCCTCCACAACTGCCACAATCCTCTACTGCCACCCTACACTACTGCCACCCTACACCACTGCCACTCTGCACTGCTGCCACCCTCCACTACTGCCACCCTACGCTTCCACCACCCTACACTGCCGCCACCCTACCCTACTGCCACCCTCCACTACTGCCACCCTCCACTACTGCCACCCTCCACTACCGCCACCCTACACTACTGCCACCCTACACTACTGCCACCCTCCACTACTGCCACCCTCCACTACCGCCACCCTACACTACTGCCACCCTACACTACTGCCACCCAACACTACCGCCACCCTACACTACTGCCACCCTACTCTACTGCCACCCTCCACTACTGACATCCTACACTACCGCCACCCTACACTACTGCCACCCTACACTACCACCACCCTACACTGCCTCCACCCTCCACTACTGCCACCCTACACTACTGCCACCCTCCACTACTGCCACCCTCCACTACTGCCACCCTACACTACCACCACCCTACACTACGGCCACCCTCCACTACCGCCACCCTACCCTACTGCCACCCTTCACTACTGCCACCCTCCACTACTGCCACCCTCCACTACTGCCACCCTTCACTACTGGCACCTTCCCCTACTGCCACCCTCCACTAGTGCCACCCTACACTACTGCCACCCTCCACAACTGCCACCCTCCACTACTGCCACCCTACACTACTGCCACCCTCCACTACTGCCACCCTCCACCACTGCCACCCTTCATTACTGCCACCCTACACTACCGCCACTCTACACTACCGCCACCCTACACTAACACCACCTTCCACTACTGCCACTCTACACTACTGCCACCCTCCACTACTGCCACCCTCCACTACTGCCACCCTACACTACTGGCACCTTCCACTACTGCCACCCTACATTATTGCTACTTTCCACTACTGCCATCCTCCACAACTGCCACCCTCCACTACTGCCACCCTACACTACTGCCACCCTACACTACTGCCACCCTCCACTACTGCCACCCTCCACCACTGCCACCCTTCACTACTGCCACCCTACACTACCGCCACTCTACACTACCGCCACCCTACACTAACGCCACCTTCCACTACTGCCACTCTACACTACTGCCACCCTACACTACCGCCACCCTACACCACCGTCACCCTACACTACCGCCACCCTACACTACCGCCACCCTACACCATCGCCACCCTACACCACCGCCACCCTACACTACCGCCACCCTACACTACCACCACCCAACACGATCGCCACCCTACACTATCGCCACCCTACACTACCGCCACCCTACACTACTGCCACCCTACATTATTGCTACTTTCCACTACTGCCACTCTCCACTACTGCCACCCTACACAACTGCCACCCTACATTATTGCTACTTTCCACTACTGCCACTCTCCACTACTGCCACCCTCCACTACTGTCACTTTCCACTACTGCCTCCCTACACTAACGCCACCCTCCACTACCGCCACCCTATACTATTGCCACCCTACACTAGTGTCACCCTCCACAACTGCCACAATCCTCTACTGCCACCCTACACTACTGCCACCCTACACCACTGCCACTCTGCACTGCTGCCACCCTCCACTACTGCCACCCTACGCTTCCACCACCCTACACTACCGCCACCCTACCCTACTGCCACCCTTCACTACTGCCACCCTCCACTACTGCCACCCTCCACTAGTGCCACCCTACACTACTGCCACCCTCCACAACTGCCACCCTCCACTACTGCCACCCTACACTACTGCCACCCTCCACTACTGCCACCCTCCACCACTGCCACCCTTCACTACTGCCACCCTACACTACCGCCACTCTACACTACCGCCACCCTACACTAACGCCACCTTCCACTACTGCCACTCTACACTACTGCCACCCTCCACTACTGCCACCCTCCACTACTGCCACCCTACACTACTGGCACCTTCCACTACTGCCACCCTACATTATTGCTACTTTCCACTACTGCCATCCTCCACAACTGCCACCCAACACAACGCCACCCTACACTACCGCCACCCTACACCACCGCCACCCTACACTACCGCCACCCTACACTACCGCCACCCTACACCATCGCCACCCTACACCAGCGCCACCCTACACTTCCGCCACCCTTCACTACTGCCACCCTACACTACCACCACCCAACACGATCGCCACCCTACACTATCGCCACCCTACACTACCGCCACCCTACACTACTGCCACCCTACATTATTGCTACTTTCCACTACTGCCACTCTCCACTACTGCCACCCTACACAACTGCCACCCTACATTATTGCTACTTTCCACTACTGCCACTCTCCACTACTGCCACCCTCCACTACTGTCACTTTCCACTACTGCTTCCCTACACTAATGCCACCCTCCACTACTGCCTCCCTCCACTACTGCCAACCTCTACTAATGCCATCCTCCACTACTGCAACCCTCCACTACTGCCACCCTCCACTACTGCCACCCTCCACTATTGCCACCCTCCACTACTGCCACCCTCCACTACTGCCACCCTCCACTACTGCCATCCTCCACTACTGTCACCCTCCACTACTGCCACCCTGCACTGCTGCCACCCTCCACTACTGCCACACTACACTACCGCTACCCTACCCTAATGCCACCCTTCACTACTGCCACCCTCCACTACCGCCACCCTACACTATTACCACCCTTCACTACCGCCATCCTCCACTACTGCCACCCTACGCTACCACCACTCTACACTACTGGCACCTTCCACTACTGCGACCCTCAACTACTGCCAACCTACACTACCACCACCCTCCACAACTGCCACCCTCCACTACTGCCACCCTCCACTACTGTCACCCTCCACTACTGCCACACTCCAGTACTGCCACCCTCCACTACTGCCACCCTACACTACTGCCATCCTACACTTCAGCCACTCTCCACAACTGCCACCCTACACTATCCCCATCCTACACTAGTGCCACCCTCCACTACTACCACCCTACACTACCGCCACCCTCC
>NC_091166.1:22757627-22795861 GCF_040958095.1 Procambarus clarkii | reverse complement strand
ATGGAGTCCATATTTAGTCAAGCATAAGACTAAAATGGAAAAGGTTCAAAGGTTTGCCACCAGACTAGTACCCGAGCTGAGAGGTATGAGCTACGAGGAGAGACTACGGGAATTAAACCTCACTTCGTTGGAAGACAGAAGAGTTAGGGGGGACATGATCACCACATTCAAGATCCTCAAGGGAATTGACAGGGTTGATAAAGACAGGCTGTTTAACACAAGGGGCACACGCACTAGGGGACACAGGTGGAAACTGAGTGCCCAAATGAGCCACAGAGATATTAGAAAGAACTTTTTTAGTGTCAGAGTGGTTGACAAATGGAATGCATTAGGAAGTGATGTGGTGGAGGCTGACTCCATACACAGTTTCAAGTGTAGATATGATAGAGCCCAATAGGCTCAGGAATCTGTATACCTGTTGATTGACGGTTGAGAGGCGGGACCAAAGAGCCAGAGCTCAATCCCCGCAAGCACAACTAGGTGAGTACACACACACACACACAGCTTCCCCTGAAGCTCATATCAAGAGGATAACATCAGGGTAGGAGAGACCCCCAGGGTAAGGCTGAAGTTCTAATTCACAAGTCGAGTCATGCAGCATCCTCTTCCTGCCTCCCTGCAGAAGTAAGCAGGGAACAGCTCCTGCGACATAATGACAGAAGGATTAGGATAACAAGAGCACAACCTAGTGATGATGAGTATGGGGAACCAATCACAGCCCAGGAAGTAAAGGGAGCTATGAAAAAGGGTAAATGTACAACACCTGGTGAAGATGGCGTCACCTATGACATACTCAATGCACTGTGTGAAGTGTCTGGAAATCCACTACTCCACCTGTTGAACAAATCATTCCTAAGTGGAGTGTTGCCCACACAATGGAAACACACAAATAATTGTGCTTCCAGCACGACATCCCTTTTTACCTTGTTGAAGGCATTTTTAAAGTCTAATTTAATTAGTTAATTATTTTCTGGGAGGTGCATAATTAATATAAGTTCGTGCTGCATGAGCTGCCGCTTCACAGCCATGGGAGGGATACCAATACCTAGTTGATGGAGTCGAAGCTTCTTTGCAGCTTCCGTGCTAATGTTTCTGATAGCTGCCTTGGCAAGGTGGCACCGAAGTGTGTTACCCACGGCAATGGGTCTGACCCCACCATCCTTCTTCTTAAGGGAACAAAGGGATGCTCCGGAGAAGAAGAAGAAGAAGAAGAAGGGTATAACTGTATCTGGAATCAGCTCAGAGAGGCAGGTGTTGACAAACTTCGTGATCTTTCACAGTAGTGGCTCAGCAATTTCGCCGAGAACTGGGTTTGCCATCTCCTTGAAATGCTGAGGTTTTACTGCAGTGTATACCCCTGCTGAGCCTGGCGGTAATGACATGATAGATTGGTACAACTCTGCTTGTGTTCCGAGCAGTGGGTTCCCATGGTACTCTGGGAGGGTGCTTCTTTCTCAGTGAGTCGGCAGTAGCAGCATTTCTAGGTACGATTGTGTCTTCACTGGTAAGTAACCGAATTGTCCCTATTGTGTTGCCCTCTTCAATTTTTAAGGTAACTTGTGTTCCTAGTTAAAAATTATCATTGGAACTCTTCGGTCAACCAACCAACCAACCTCCCCCTTTTGCGTTGGGGAGGGATGGGGATCAAGTTGTCAGCTCTGGGGAAATTATTTATTGCCCTAGTGACTGATGAGGCTAGTGACTTGCCTCCTCTTGCAGGTACGCCTAAGCAAATATCGCCAAACAGGTGCAAATTATGCCATGCTTTGATGGTGGCCGCGGCATTAAGGTTTGCAGACCGTTCGTTCACTTTCCTAAGATCTGTATATTTCCCTGCTGCAATTGGGCGCCCTGCTTTGGGAATGTGGGGAAGAGTTCTGGTGGTGGATGCTTTGATGGCCCCTTGAGGCTATTAGTTAACATGAATTTTGCTGGGATATGTGGGGCTGCCTGGAGGACTTGTGGGCATTCTCTCTCTACAGGTTCTGTCCATGAACCCTCACAACAGTTGTGTTCGCGTAGGGTTCCATCGATTCTAAGGCTGTGAGATTCGTCACATTGGGTAGTCTGGGTGCACCTCTTTTTGCATCTCTGGGTGCACGTCTGGGTTCATTGTTCCCAGGACCGTGTTCTTGACTAAGAGGTTCCAGGGTTAGTTGTAGCAGTCCCCTCCATACCCGGGCGAGCTGAGACATCGGCGGGCCCTGGGCGGGCGTGGGAGGGTGGACACGTGTGTAATGGATGAGGGGGGGGGGGTTGTTAGCTGTCCGTCGCACTCACCACTCATGTGGGTACTTGTGTCTCCCTCCCTTTTGGTAGGAACCTGAATGCTTGCTGTGACCTGTGACATGTCTGAGTGCCTGGAGGGTAACACATCTCTGCAACAAGCACTGTGTGGGTGGTGAATGGGTGGCTGGGAACCGCTCGGGCACAGGATGGGCGGAGTGGTGTGGTGGCAGGATGTGCAGTAGTGAGGTGAGACAGGCGGAGAAGGGGGGCATGGATGTGACTGGGCACCACTCGGCTTTAGTGGGGAGAGGGGGCGAGTGTGACACTTAAACACTGGTACAGTTTCCTAGTATATCACTGCACAATGGTGAATGAATTATATACCTGAAATCAAACACACTGTGAGCTCGATTAACTCTAAAAATGAATGCTGATTTAGGTTTTTCTTTCCGCCCTAACAAATTTCTATATATTGGTGGCACACGGGTGACCCCCCCCCCTTGCCTAACCGCACAACAACATCTCATCCCTAGTTCATTCTAGGCCCTTCCCGCCACTCTTGCACCTTCCCAGGACATTCACACAGCACCCTGTGAAGGCTAGGCACGGTGACGTCAGGATGTCACTAGGTAATGGCTCAGAAAACAATGGAGCATCCTCCACGTGTGCGCCTGCCACAGCCGCATGTATATATATATGTATATATATATATATATATATATATATATATATATATATATATATATATATATATATATATATATATATATATATATATATATATGTGTGTATATATATATATATATATATATATATATATATATATATATATGTGTGTATATATATATATATATATATATATATATATATATATATATATATATATATATATATATATATATATATATATATATATATATATAAATATATATATATATATATATATAAATATATATATATATATATAAATATATATATATATATATATATATATATATATATATATATATATATATATATATATATATATATATATATATATATATATATATATATATATATATATATATATATATATATATATATATATATATATATATTATTAAATATGACCGAAAAAGTAAGATTAATAATTCAAACACGAATTTTCTCAATCTTTCGTACATTTCTTTTTACTGTTGTGGTAATTCAAAAATCAATTCTCCAAAATTCATTTTTATTTCTAGTCTGACGCGACACTTGAGCGCGTTTCGTAAAACTTATTACGTTTGCAAAGACTTTAGTTAACACATACACAACTGAATAGAACTTACACACCTCCGATTTTGTTTATATCTACATTTGAGTGAGGTGGATGGGGTGAGGTGGTATTTAATAAGGTAATAATTTCATCAACACAAGCCAGAACATGAAACAATGGGTATTGAATAGAAGTGATTGTAGAAAGCCTATTGGTCCATATTTCTTGATGCTTATATATTGGAGCAGAGTCTTGAGGTGGGTAGAATATAGTTGTGCATTAATTTGGCTGTTGATTGCTGGTGTTGACTTCTTGATGTGTAATGCCTCGCAAACGTCAAGCCGCCTGCTATCGCTGTATCTTTCGATAGATACAGCGATAGCAGGCGGCTTGACGTTTGCGAGGCATTACACATTAGGAAGTCAACACCAGCAATCAACAGCCAATTAATGCACAACTATATTCTACAAACCTCAAGACTCCGCTCCAATATAGAAGCATCAAGAAATATGGACCAATAGGCTTTCAACAATCACTTCTATTCAATACCCATTGTTTCATGTTCTGGCTTGTGTTGATGAAATTAATACCTTATTAAATACCACCTCACCCCATCCACCTCACTCAAATGTAGATATAAACAAAATCGGAGATGTGTAAGTTCTATTCAGTTGTGTATGTGTTAACTAAAGTCTTTGAAAATGTAATAAGTTTTACGAAACGCGCTCAAGTGTCGCGTCAGACTAGAAATAAAAATGAATTTTGGAGAATTGATTTTTGAATTACCACCAACAGTGAAAAGAAATGTACGAAAGATTGAGAAAATTCGTGTTAGAATTATTAATCTTACTTTTTCGGTCATATTTAATAATATATGTCTACAGGAAAGACTGCTACCAAAATATACTAATATATATATATATATATATATATATATATATATATATATATATATATATATATATATATATATATATATATATATATATATATATATATATATATATGTTTCATTGAATATGACCGCATATTCTGTATTTATTATTTTCTGGTTTAGGGCTTCTATCCCTCTAACTATTTTCTTAGCATCAGGGCTTAATTGGAATAGGAGTTCTCCAAAACTCATTTTCGTACTTTTAAGGTGAAGAAAAGAAGTGATTTACTATAGAGTGTATTACACTTATTTGTATAATTTGCACGACGTTTCGAACCTCCATGGTTCATTCTCAAATGAACAGATCTTACAATACTAGTTGATTTTATACCCGCATTAGGTCAGGTGATAATACAATGAAGGTGAAAAACATGGGGGGATACATAAGGGATAAACATAGGGGCTGCAGAAGGCTTATTGGCCCATACGAGGCATCTCCTATCTAAACACAAATAGTTAGAGGGATAGAAGCCCTAAACCAGAAAATAATAAATACAGAATATGCGGTCATATTCAATGAAACATGTTTGAAAGAAAACCTGCTGCCAGTATACACCAATATATATATATATATATATATATATATATATATATATATATATATATATATATATATATATATGTATATATATATATAAACTTTAACTTTAACTTTATATATATATATATATATATATATATATATATATATATATATATATATATATATATATATATATATATATATATATAAATAATGTATATAGGGGGTGGTAGGAGAAAAGCACACAGAAACTGAATTGGAGGGGACCTACATTCCCTCCAATGCGTTATGTGTGGTTTCCTCCGAGGCTATGGGTCCCCCTTCTTCCAGCCAGAGGTGGTACTCCCTTCACTATTTATATATATATATATATATATATATATATATATATATATATATATATATATATATATATATATATATATATATTTTTATATATATATATATATATATATATATATATATATATATATATATATATATGTATATATATACATATATATATATATATATGTATATATATATTTATATATATATATATATATATATTAGTATATATTGGTAGCAGTCTTAGCACTAGTCTTAGTCCAAAGACTAAGACTAGTTTTAGTCTTTGGTAGCACGTTTTGGTAACGTGCTCTCAGCCACAGCTCAGGGTGGAAGCAATTCGATGAAGAACTCTGTAGCGTAAGGCAGGTCCTAGTCAACAACGGCTTCTCCAATGGTTTCGTGGAAGACATCATAAGAAGGAAAGTGAAACGCCATGCAACCTCTGAAGAGACAACTAACACAAGACCTGTACCCCCTATTAGACTATTTTACAGGAACTTCTTTTCCACAGCTCATAAAACGGGGGAAAGGGTCCTGAAAGATATTGTTAATAGAAACGTTATCCCTACAGACAAAAATCAGAAGATACAACTGACGATTTACTATAAAACAAAAAAAACGGCCAGCCTACTCATGAGAAACTCTCCAGACACAAAGCAGAACGCTTTAAAGAGACCAACGTCGTCTATGCCTTCAAATGCCCACTTGGGGACTGTAAGCCTCAAAGAACTCAGTATATAGGCAAGACAACAACATCTCTTTCCAGACGATTAACAATGCATAAGCAACAGGGCTCCATTAAGGAACATATAATCTCTCCCCACAACCAGACCATCACAAGAGAAATCTTAGCAAAGAACACAGAAATCATCGATAGATACAGTGATAGCAGGCGGCTTGACATCTGCGAGGCACTACACATCAAGAAGTCAACACCAGCAATCAACATCCAATTAATGCACAACTATATTCTACCCACTTCAAGACTCCGCTCCAATATAGAAGCATCAAGAAATATGGGCCAATAGGCCCTCTGCAGTTACTTACATTCTTACCTTCAATTTACCCAATTAATACCCATTGTTTCGTGTTCTGTCCTGTGTTAAAAGTTTTGCTTATGCTTATATATATATATATATATATATATATATATATATATATATATATATATATATATATATATATATATATATATATATATATATATATATATATATATATATATATATATATATATATATACATATGCGGACAATCCACAGACAAATATGAAATGAGGTCAACGTTTCGGCTTGTTAAAGCCTTTGTTAACACCAGACTGACTAGAGGAAGGAGAAGGGGGAGGATATATAGGCCGACACCTGACCAACCCATCCCTAGGGAAAGAATTAACCAGAAACAGGTATAGCTTAGCTTAGAATGGTCAAAGAGGATTAAGCGGTCATAGAATAAGGATGAAAGATTAAAGAAAAGCCTCATGAACACACAATATATGAATATAAAATTATAATGAGACATTGTAAGCCTCTCTATCAGAGTTTTTGCTTAAACTGTTGTGCAATATTATAACATAAAAATGGATCAAGTTTGTACATTCCAGTACTAACATTAAGAAGATTTGGACACTGACTGACTAGAGCAGACTCAATTAAATTTCGTTCCACGAAATCCCCACAATTAGTAATGCTTTTTGCCCCATTCCAGTTAATATTGTGATCACATAAACTCGTATGTAGATACAATGCATTAGACGAATTGTATATATTCCTCTAGTCAGCCTGGTGTTGACAAAGGCTTTAACAAGCCGAAACGTTCACCTCATTTCATATTTCTCTGTGGATTTTCCGCATAAAATGATCAGTGTTTTGTGATCGTCAATTGCATATATATATATATATATATATATATATATATATATATATATATATATATATATATATATATATATATATATATTATTAAATATGACCGAAAAAGTAAGATTAATAATTCTAACACGAATTTTCTCAATCTTTCGAACATTACGCTTCACTGTTGGAGGTAAATCAAAAATCACTTCTCCAAAATTCATTTTTATTTCTAGTCTGACGCGACACGGGCGCGTTTCGTAAAACTTATTACATTTTCAAAGACTTCACAAATACACAACTGATTAGAACTTACGTCTCTCTGATATTATATCTACATTTGAGTGAGGTGGGAAGGATGATGTGGCATTAACACAAGACAGGTGGGAAGGATGATGTGGCATTAACACAAGACAGAACAGGGGATATTAATAGGGTATTAAAAGTATCAACACAAGACAGAACACAAACAATGGGTATTGAATAGAAGTGTTTGTAGAAAGCCTATTGGTCCATATTTCTTGATGCTTCTATATTGGAGCGGAGTCTTGAGGTGGGTAGAATATAGTTGTGCAATAATTGGCTGTTGATTGCTGGTGTTGACTTCTTGATGTGTAGTGCCTCGCAAACGTCAAGCCGCCTGCTATCGCTGTATCTATCGATGATTTCTGTGTTGTTTACTAGGATTTCTCTGGCGATGGTTTGGTTATGGGAAGAGATTATATGTTCCTTAATGGAGCCCTGTTGCTTATGCATCGTTAATATAGTTGGACATATACATGTCCAACTATATTCATTGACATATACATGTCCGACCCTCGCTTGGGGCAGTCGGGGGATCCCGCCTCCACCGCGTTGCGCGGCAGTTTGTTCCACAAATCGGCGACCCTGTTGCCGAGCCAGTGCTTGCCCGGGTCTTTCCTAAATCTGGACTTATCCAGTTTGTACCCTTGTTTCGTGTTCTGTCTTGTGTTGATATTTTTGGTACCCTATTGGTGTCCCCCGTGTTGTGTCCGTTCGTCCACTTGTGGACCATATGTATATATCATGTCACCCCTAACTCTTCGCCTTTCCAGCGAGTGCAACTTGAGCTTTGTTAGCTTAAGTTGGTAACAAAGTTCATGTCTCGCTCCAAGACCGGCCCACACCCAATACCCAAGACTTTGCAATCTATTTGAGCTGCCTCGTATGGACCAATAGGCCTTCTGCAGTTACCTTTGTTCTTATGTTCTAAGGCTTGAGTTGCATTCGCTGGAGTGGCGGGGGGTTGGGGGTGACATGATAGAGGTTTACAAGTGGATGGATGGACATGGCAGGGGGGATGTTGGTAGGGTGTTAAAAGTATCAAAGCGGGACGGAGCGCGAAACAATGGGTGTGGATTGGATAGGTTTAGATTTTGGAGGGACTTGGGTGGGTGCTGGTTCGGTGGCAGGGTTGTTGGTTTGTGGAACCAGTTGCCGCGTGGCGTTGTGGAGGTGGGGTCCCTCGATTGTTTCAGGCACGGGTTGGACAAGTATGTGAGTGGGATTGGGTGGTTATAGAATGGGAGCTGCCTCGTGTGGGCCAATGGGCCTTCTGCAGTTACCTTTGTTCTTATGTTCTTAAACGCCTAGAAAGAGATGTTGTTGTCTTGCCTATATACTGGGTTTTTTGGAGCTTACAGTCCCCAAGTGGGCATTTGAAGGCATAGACGACGTTAGTCTCTTTTAAAGCGTTCTGTTTTGTGTCTGGAGAGTTTCTCATGAGTAGGCTGGCCGTTTTTCTGGTTTTATAGTAAATCGTCAGTTGTATCCTCTGATTTTTGTCTGTAGGGATAACGTTTCTATTAACAATATCTTTCAGGACCCTTTCCTCCGTTTTATGAGCTGTGGAAAAGAAGTTCCTGTAAAATAGTCTAATAGGGGGTATAGGTGTTGTGTTAGTTGTCTCTTCAGAGGTTGCATGGCTTTTCACTTTCCTTCTTATGATGTCTTCGATGAAACCGTTGGAGAAGCCGTTATTGACTAGAACCTGCCTTACCCTACAGAGTTCTTCGTCGACTTGCTTCCATTCTGAGCTGTGGCTGAGAGCACGGTCGACGTATGCGTTAACAACACTCCTCTTGTACCTGTCGGGGCAGTCGCTGTTGGCATTTAGGCACATTCCTATGTTTGTTTCCTTAGTGTAGACTGCAGTGTGGAAACCTCCGCCCTTTTCCATGACTGTTACATCTAGAAAAGGCAGCTTCCCATCCTTTTCCGTCTCGTAAGTGAAACGCAGCACGGAACTCTGCTCAAATGCCTCCTTCAGCTCCTGCAGATGTCTGACATCAGGTACCTGTGTAAAAATGTCGTCAACATACCTGCAGTATATGGCCGGTTTCAAGTTCATGTCGACTAAGACTTTTTGCTCGATGGTACCCATGTAGAAGTTTGCAAACAGGACACCTAGGGGAGAACCCATGGCGACCCCATCTACTTGCTTATACATGTGCCCATCCGGGCTCAAGAAGGGTGCCTCTTTAGTACAAGCTTGGAGTAGTTTCCTCAGAATACTTTCTGGCATGTCAAGAGGAGTACAGGCTGGATACCCATACACTGTCGGCTATCATTCCGATTGTCTCGTCCACAGGTACGAGACAATTCCTGAACCTTGCAGGAATTAACCTCACTGAGGACCAAGTCACTCTCCTAAATCTGGGCATAAACTGTCATGTTATGTCCAGACCGAGTGAAATGGCCCGGAAAGTAGAGTTGGAAATTCTGTTGGACGACATATTCGACCTCGAGACACAAAAGAAGGTCACTACCAAAGATACCTTACAAGCAGAACTTATTGCAGAAGGAGGAAAGAATCGAGGCAACTACAGAAGCACCATACTGTCCCCCGAGCTTAAAGCGGCAGCTAAAAGCCTTTGTGAGAACAAGGAGATAGTTGTCAGGAGAGGTGACAAGTCGCCAATATATGTCATTCTTAAAAAAGACGAATATCTGGCGAAAATGAACATCATACTCTCTGACCAAACTAAGTTCCAAAGGGTAACGAAGGACACTACAGCCGAATTAAAAGCAAAGGTCAACAAACTGATCGAAACTGTGAACGCCAAGAAATCCGGACTCCACCTGCCAAAGATCATTGGGGAATATAAACCTGGATATGCGTATGGAAATGTCAAGACGCACAAGCCTGGAAACCCACTTCGGCCAATCATTAGCCAGATACCCACACCCACGTACAGACTGGCGAAGCGACTCAACGGCCTGCTGACTCCTTATGTTCCTTGCGCCTTCAGCCTGAAGTCTCCAAAGGAATTTGTGGACTTACTGCGGGGCACACGGGCCACAGGGATAAGAGCCTCGTTGGACGTAGAATCGCTGTTTACCAACGTACCTGTGGACGAGACAATCGGAATGATAGCCGACAGAGTGTATCGTGATCCAGCCTGTACTCCTCTTGACATGCCAGAAAGTATTCTGAGGAAACTACTCCAAGCTTGTACTAAAGAGGCACCCTTCTTGAGCCCGGATGGGCACATGTATAAGCAAGTAGATGGGGTCGCCATGGGTTCTCCCCTAGGTGTCCTGTTTGCAAACTTCTACATGGGTACCATCGAGCAAAAAGTCTTAGTCGACATGAACTTGAAACCGGCCATATACTGCAGGTATGTTGACGACATTTTTACACAGGTACCTGATGTCAGACATCTGCAGGAGCTGAAGGAGGCATTTGAGCAGAGTTCCGTGCTGCGTTTCACTTACGAGACGGAAAAGGATGGGAAGCTGCCTTTTCTAGATGTAACAGTCATGGAAAAGGGCGGAGGTTTCCACACTGCAGTCTACACTAAGGAAACAAACATAGGAATGTGCCTAAATGCCAACAGCGACTGCCCCGACAGGTACAAGAGGAGTGTTGTTAACGCATACGTCGACCGTGCTCTCAGCCACAGCTCAGAATGGAAGCAAGTCGACGAAGAACTCTGTAGGGTAAGGCAGGTTCTAGTCAATAACGGCTTCTCCAACGGTTTCATCGAAGACATCATAAGAAGGAAAGTGAAAAGCCATGCAACCTCTGAAGAGACAACTAACACAACACCTATACCCCCTATTAGACTATTTTACAGGAACTTCTTTTCCACAGCTCATAAAACGGAGGAAAGGGTCCTGAAAGATATTGTTAATAGAAACGTTATCCCTACAGACAAAAATCAGAGGATACAACTGACGATTTACTATAAAACCAGAAAAACGGCCAGCCTACTCATGAGAAACTCTCCAGACACAAAACAGAACGCTTTAAAAGAGACTAACGTCGTCTATGCCTTCAAATGCCCACTTGGGGACTGTAAGCTCCAAAAAACCCAGTATATAGGCAAGACAACAACATCTCTTTCTAGGCGTTTAACGATGCATAAGCAACAGGGCTCCATTAAGGAACATATAATCTCTTCCCATAACCAAACCATCGCCAGAGAAATCCTAGTAAACAACACAGAAATCATCGATAGATACAGCGATAGCAGGCGGCTTGACGTTTGCGAGGCACTACACATCAAGAAGTCAACACCAGCAATCAACAGCCAATTATTGCACAACTATATTCTACCCACCTCAAGACTCCGCTCCAATATAGAAGCATCAAGAAATATGGACCAATAGGCTTTCTACAAACACTTCTATTCAATACCCATTGTTTGTGTTCTGTCTTGTGTTGATACTTTTAATACCCTATTAATATCCCCTGTTCTGTCTTGTGTTAATGCCACATCATCCTTCCCACCTGTCTTGTGTTAATGCCACATCATCCTTCCCACCTCACTCAAATGTAGATATAATATCAGAGAGACGTAAGTTCTAATCAGTTGTGTATTTGTGAAGTCTTTGAAAATGTAATAAGTTTTACGAAACGCGCCCGTGTCGCGTCAGACTAGAAATAAAAATGAATTTTGGAGAAGTGATTTTTGATTTACCTCCAACAGTGAAGCGTAATGTTCGAAAGATTGAGAAAATTCGTGTTAGAATTATTAATCTTACTTTTTCGGTCATATTTAATAATATATGTCTACAGGAAAGACTGCTACCAAAATATACTAATATATATATATATATATATATATATATATATATATATATATATATGTCGTACCTAGTAGCCAGAACTCACTTCTCAGCCTACTATTCATAGCCCGATTTGCCTAATAAGCCAAGTTTTCCTGAATTAATATATTTACTATAATTTTTTTCTTATGAAATGATAAAGCAACCCTTTTCTCTATGTATGAGGTCAATTTTTTTTTATTGGAGTTAAAATTAACGTAGATATATGACCGAACCTAACCAACCCTACCTAACCTAACCTAACCTATATTTATAGGTAAGGTTAGGTTAGGTAGCCAAAAAAAGCTAGGTTAGGTTAGGTTAGGTAGGTTAGGTAGACGAAAAAACATTAATTCATGAAAACTTTGCTTATTAGGCAAATCGGGCCTTGCATAGTAGGCTGAGAAGTGAGTTCTGGCTACTAGGTACGACATATATATATATATATATATATATATATATATGTCGTACCTAGTAGCCAGAACGCACTTCTCAGCCTACTATGCAAGGCCCGATTTGCCTAATAAGCCAAGTTTTCCAGAAATAAAATATTTTCTCTAATTTTTTTCTTATGAAATGATAAAGCTACCCATTTCATTATGTATGAGGTCAATTCTTTTTATTGGAGTTAAAATTAACGTAGATATATGACCGAACCTAACCAACCCTACCTAACCTAACCTAACCTATCTTTATAGGTTAGGTTAGGTTAGGTAGCCGAAAAGTTAGGTTAGGTTAGGTTAGGTAGGTTAGGTAGTCGAAAAACAATAAATTCATGAAAACATGGCTTATTAGGCAAATTGGGCCTTGCATAGTAGGCTGAGAAGTGCGTTCTGGCTACTAGGTACGACATATATATATATATATATATATATATATATATATATATATATATATATATATATATGTCGTACCTAGTAGCCAGAACTCACTTTTCAGCCTACTATTCAAGGCCCGATTTGCCTAATATGCCAAGTTTTCCTGAATTAATATATTTACTATAACTTTTTTCTTATGAAATGATAAAGCAACCCTTTTCTGTATGTATAAGGTCAATTTTTATTTTATTGGAGTTAAAATTAACGTAGATATATGACCGAACCCAACCAACCCTACCTAACCTAACCTAACCTATATTTATAGGTAAGGTTAGGTTAGGTAGCCAAAAAAAGCTAGGTTAGGTTAGGTTAGGTAGGTTAGGTAGACGAAAAAACATTAATTCATGAAAACTTGGCTTATTAGGCAAATCGGGCCTTGAATAGTAGGCTGAGAAGTGAGTTCTGGCTATTAGGTACGACATATATAAATATATATATATATATATATATATATATATATATATATATATATATATATATATATATATATATATATATATATATATATATATATATATATGTCGTACCTAGTAGCCAGAACGCACTTTTATGCCTACTATGCAAGGCCCGATTTGCCTAATATGCCAAGTTTTCCTGAATTAATTGTTTTTCGACAACCTAACCTACCTAACCTAAAATAACCTAACTTTTTCGGCTACCTCACCTAACCTAACCTCTAAAGATAGGTTAGGTTAGGTTAGGTAGGGTTGGTTAGGTTTGGTCATATATCTACGTTAATTTTAACTCCAATAAAAAAAATTGACCTCATACATAATGAAATGGGTAGTTTTATCATTTCATAAGAAAAAAAATAGAGAAAATATATTAATTCAGGAAAACTTGGCTTATTAGGCAAATCGGGCCTTGCATAGTAGGCATAAAAGTGCGTTCTGGCTACTAGCTACGACATATATATATATATATATATATATATATATATATATATATATATATATATAAATATATACATATATATATATATATATATATATATATATATATATATATATATATATATATATATATATATTTATATATATATATATATATATATATATATATATATATATATATATATATATATATATATATATATATATATATATATATATATGTCGTACCTAGTAGCCAGAACGCACTTCTCAGCCTACTATGCAAGGCCCGATTTGCCTAATAAGCCAAGTTTTCATGAATTATTATATTTTTTCTAATTTTTTTCTTATGAAATGATAAAGCTACCCATTTCATTATGTATGAGGTCAATTTTTTTTATTGGAGATAAAATTAACGTAGATATATGACCGAACCTAACCAACCCTACCTAACCTAACCTAACCTATCTTTATAGGTTAGGTTAGGTTAGGTAGCCGAAAAAGTTAGGTTAGGTTAGGTTAGGTAGTCGAAAAACAATTAATTCATGAAAACTTGGCTTATTAGGCAAATCGGGGCTTGCATAGTAGGCAGAGAAGTGCGTTCTGGCTACTAGGTACGACATATATATATATATATATATATATATATATATATATATATATATATATATATATATATATATATATATATATATATATATATATTTATATATTAGTATATTTTGGTAGCAGTCTTTCCTGTAGACATATATTATTAAATATGACCGAAAAAGTAAGATTAATAATTCTAACACGAATTTTCTCAATCTTTCGTACATTTCTTTTCACTGTTGGAGGTAATTCAAAAATCAATTCTCCAAAATTCATTTTTATTTCTAGTCTGACGCGACACGAGCGCGTTTCGTAAAACTTATTACATTTTCAAAGACTTTAGTTTACAAATACACAACTGAATAGAACTTACGCATCTCCGATTTTGTTTATATCTACATTTGAGTGAGGTGGATGGGGTGAGGTGGCATTAATAGGGTATTAATTTCATCAACACAAGACAGAACAAGAGGTGGCATTAATAGGGTATTAATTTCATCAACACAAGACAGAACACGAAACAATGGGTATTGAAATGGAAGTGATTGTAGAAAGCCTATTGGTCCATATTTCTTGATGCTTCTATATTGGAGCGGAGTCTTGAGGTTTGTAGAATATAGTTGTGCATTAATTGGCTGTTGATTGCTGGTGTTGACTTCCTAATGTGTAGTGCCTCGCAAACGTCAAGCCGCCTGCTATCGCTGTATCTATCGATGATTTCTGTGTTGTTTACTAGGATTTCTCTGGCGATGGTTTGGTTGTGGGAAGAGATTATATGTTCCTTAATGGAGCCTTGTTGTTTATGCATCGTTAAACGCCTAGAAAGAGATGTTGTTGTCTTGCCTATATACTGGGTTTTTTGGAGCTTACAGTCCCCAAGTGGGCATTTGAAGGCATTGACGACGTTGGTCTCTTTTAAAGCGTTCTGCTTTGTGTCTGGAGAGTTTCTCATGAGTAGGCTGGCCGTTTTTCTGGTTTTATAGTAAATCGTCAGTTGTATCCTCTGATTTTTGTCTGTAGGGATAACGTTTCTATTATCAATATATTTCAGGACCCTCTCCTCTGTTTTATGAGCTGTGGAAAAGAAGTTCCTGTAAGAAGTTCCATCTCCTTCTAGGCGTTTAACGATGCATAAACAACAGGCTCCATTAAGGAACATATAATCTCTTCCCACAACCAAACCATCGCCAGAGAAATCCTAGTAAACAACACAGAAATCATCCATAGATACAGCGATAGCAGGCGGCTTGACGTTTGCGAGGCACTACACATTAAGAAGTCAACACCAATAATCAACAGCCAATTAATGCACAACTATATTCTAATCACCTCAAGACTCCGCTCCAATATAGAACCATCAAGAAATATGGACCAATAGGCATTCTACAATCACTTCCATTTCAATACCCATTGTTTCGTGTTCTGTCTTGTGTTGATGAAATTAATACCCTATTAATGCCACCTCTTGTTTTGTCTTGTGTTAATGAAATTAATACCCTATTAATGCCACCTCACCCCATCCACCTCACTCAAATGTAGATATAAACAAAATCGGAGAGGCGTAAGTTCTATTCAGTTGTGTATTTGCAAACTAAAGTCTTTGAAAATGTAATAAGTTTTACGAAACGCGCTCGTGTCGCGTCAGCCTAGAAATAAAAATGAATTTTGGAGAATTGATTTTTGAATTACCACCAACAGTGAAAAGAAATGTACGAAAGATTGAGAAAATTCGTGTTAGAATTATTAATCTTACTTTTTCGGTCATATTTAATAATATATATATATATATATATATATATATATATATATATATATATATATATATATATATATATATATATATATATATATATATATATATATATATATATATATATATATATATATATATATATATATATATATATATATGTCGTACCTAGTAGCCAGAATGCACTTCTCAGCCTACTATGCAAGGTCCGATTTGCCTAATAAGGCAAGTTTTCATGAATTAATATATTTTCTCTAATTTTTTTCTTATGCAATGATAAAGCTACCCATTTCATTATGTATGAGGTCAATTTTTTTTTATTGGAATTAAAATTAACGTAGATATATGACCGAACCTAACCAACCCTACCTAACCTAACCTAACCTATCTTTATAGGTTAGGTTCGGTTAGGTAGCCTAAAAAGTTAGGTTAGGTTAGGTTAGGTAGGTTAGGTAGTCAAAAAACAATTAATTCATGAAAACTTGGCTTATTAGGCAAATTGGGCCTTGCATAGTAGGCTGAGAAGTGCGTTCTGGCTACTAGGTACGAAATATATATATATATATATATATATATATATATATATATATATATATATATATATATATATATATATATATATATATATATATATATATAAATATATATATATACCCACCCAATGTATACCCACATATTGTGTAGTGGGTGTATACCCACACTTTGTATAGAGGTGGTATATGTATTACCACTCACCTGAGTAGTAAGTGCCACGGCCAGCTGATCACCCCCCCAGCCTCCAACCGCCGCCCACCCTCCAGTCTCCACCCGCCGTCCACCTTCCCGCCCAGCGCCCGCCCAGCGCCAGCCCAGCGCCCGCCCATGTCGCAGCTCCCAACAGATAGCCAGGCTTCTCCAAGCCAAGATGAGCCATCAAACAGGGGTAGACAAGGTAGATGTCAGACGTGTGACCGGGTATGCTATATCCGGTTGAGTGACGATAATGTGCGCATTCATTACCACGACGGAGCCAGGTGTTTGGGTTCTGGGCGCCCTCCCAGGGAGAACACCAATCAACAGCCCACACCGCCCGTAAGGCAAAACACCTCCCAGACCTTCATTCCCACAGAAAATTTATTAGAAGCTGTCATGTTCACAGAAAATGGTACCATCCGTTTTCTATGTGCGGCGGCTGGGACGCCAGAGAGAAGAAGGTAAACAAGAGCGTACAGGACGCCCGCCAAGCTTGGTAGCTACTAGTCATGTAATCATATTAAGTATTAAAGTCAGTAACCAAGTCATGACTTTACATCAACCCTACAACCAAGACTTCCTCAGTAACACACAAACACCACATTGGCGACGAGGATGAACTGTGAACGCAGGTATTTGTTCAGTTTCAAACACAAGGGAGAAGCATGCTGCCTGGAGGAGGAAGAGAAGCTGTGAGCGCCATACCCGATGCTGTATGCTAACCGATGCTGTGTGCTAACCAATGCTGTGTGCTAAACGATGCTGTGTGCTAACCAATGCTGTGTGCTACCCAAGCTGTGTGCTACCCAAGCTGTGCTGAAGAAACTGTACTGAGGAATCTGCCGACGTTGTGTACGAAACGACGCTTTGATGTGTACAAAACCTGATGTTTTGGTTACGAAACGACGCTTCGTGCTACAAAATTCATCACACTGTACCAACTGCTGCACCAACTGCTGCTGTACCAACTGCTGCTGTACCAACTGCTGCTGTACCAACTGCTGTTTTGTACCAACTGCTGTGCCAACTGCTGTGCTGCTGCTGTGAGTAGGAACAACACATGTACACAAGGGCTAGGTAAGAAGTCAGTTGCTGCTATATTGTGCACTGTTGTGAACTTTTGCATTAAAATGCTTGTGTGCTTTGCAAAATTAAAGTAATTACAGTGAATTCTTGACTAACATATACAGTGCAGTAAGTGTTTAATATTCTGAGGAACATTTAAGTGATAAGTTACATTTATTCAGTAAAAATGGCAAATATACCTCAGTTTCCTGCATTTGATCCTGACTGTGACCAGACAAACCTGTCACAGAGGTGGGTCAAATGGCTTAAAAAGTTTGAAAATTTGTTGATAGTTTCTGACATCAAAAGTGCTGAAAGAAAGCGTGCCTTTCTACTTCATTATGCAGGTGATAGAGTTTGTGACATCTTTGACACACTGAAAGACACTGGTGGTGCCAAAGATTATGACACTGCCAAAGCCAAACTAACAGAGCATTTCAAACCAAGGCAAAATACTGCTATGGAAATTATGCATTTCAGGAGAGCAAAACAACTCTCTAATGAAACTGTGGATCAATACCACACACGTCTGCAGGGTTTAGCAGCCCATTGTGAGTTTGCTGATGTTGACAAAGAAATCAAACAGCAAATAATTGAATCATGCACATCTACACGTCTTCGTCGAAGAGCTCTAGAACTTGTTGATGATGACAGTTCTCTTACCAAGATACTGGATATGGCTCGTCGAATGGAAGATGCTGCACGTGATGCTCGTGTCATGGAGTGCAGTGCTAATAACGGTTCTGCCACTGTTACTAACAGTGATGAGGTACGTAAGGTTCAGGGAGGACACCGTGATCAAAGAAGATATCATGGCAAACCTAACAGTAAATTTAGCCGAGAACCACGTCACAACTGGGGTCAAGGAACAAGGCTCAAGCAGTCACAACGACCCACATCAGAGGGTGTCAACAATAAATGTTACAATTGTGGAGGAGACTACCCACACCAAGATAATGTTTGTCCTGCTCAAGGTAAGAAGTGCTATGAGTGTGGAAAACTAGGTCATTTTGGTGCTATGTGTCGTTCTGCACTAAAGAAACCACAGTCAGTGAATAAAAGCACTGTACGAGGATCAGGTCATAGGGGTCGAGGTGGTAAACACAATATTGCACCTCATATCCAGAATGTTAATAATGTACAAGACAACATTTCATTACAACCAGTCTCAGATGACAGTGAATGTGATTATACTTATGGAGTACAAGCAATCACAGAATGGAATGATCTTCCAAACAACCCAGAGACATGTGTATACATTGCTGGTATTTGTCTCAAAGTTCTCATTGACACTGGATCAAACATTGATACCATTGCTGAGTGCCACTATGAAAAATTTAAAAAACAGTTCCCAAAGCTTGAAAACTATAATGGCAAAGCCACTGCCTATGCTTCGAAGTTAGCCTTGCCAGTGATTGGAACTTTCACTGCAGAGATTAAGTCAAAGAATGCAATGCTCATTACTACATTCCATGTTGTTAGGAATGCAAAGGAGTCTTTACTCAGTTACAAGACTTCAACCAAATTGGGGCTACTTCAGCTTTCTAATGCTGTAGCAGTGGAATCTGCAAACAATGTTGATGGTATTGTTGCTGAATTTTCTGATCGATTTAAATCCATAGGTTGTTATACTGATAGCAAAGTACATCTGCATATCAACCCAGATGTAATTCCAGTTGCCCAACCACATCGCCGACAACCATTCCATACTCGCAAGAAAGTCGATGCCGAACTGGATAGGCTGATAGAACTAGATATCATTGAACCAGTAACAGGCCCAACACCATGGGTAAGCCCAATTGTCACTCCACCAAAGCCGAAGAATCCAGATGAGATACGCATTTGTGTGGACATGCGTGTTCCCAACAAGGCAATAATGCGTGAACGCCATCCTACACCCACTGTAGATGATATGATCTACCGCTTGAATGGTGCAACTGTATTCAGCAAGTTAGATTTAAACAAGGGCTATCATCAGCTTGAACTTGATGATGAGAGTCGCTTCATCACAACGTTTACGACACATCGAGGTCTGTATAGGTACAAGCGCCTGAGTTTTGGTATTAACAGTGCTGCCGAGGTATTCCAGCACATCATCAGCCAGGTATTGCAAGACATACCTAATGCTGACAACATGTCTGATGACATCATTGTTTATGGCCGTACCCAAGCTGAACACGACAAAGCTCTTCGTGCAACATTGCAACGCTTACGAGAAAAGAATTTGACGCTAAGCCGAGCAAAGTGTGAGTTCAATCAACATAAAATTGAATTCTTTGGACATGTACTTAGTGACAAAGGTCTGTCTCCAGATCCTAAGAAAGTTGCAGATATCAAGAATGCTGCACCTCCTTCAACGTCCACTGAAGTACATAGTTTTCTGGGAATGGCAAACTACTGTTCTCGCTTCATTCCAGATTTTGCTACCATTACAAAACCTCTACGTGAGCTCCTGAAGAAAAATGCATCATGGTACTGGAGCGATATCGAGCAAAATGCATTTGATGCTGTGAAAGATGCACTAGTAGAGAATGCGACTGCTGCATACTTTGATCCATCAATGGACACTGAGTTAACGGTGGATGCTAGTCCTGTTGGATTAGGTGCTGTTTTAGCCCAACACAAACCTGGTCAACCAGATTCCAGAGTAGTAATTGCCTACGCCAGCCGTTCTCTCACAGATGTTGAGCAACGATACAGTCAGACAGAGAAGGAAGCTCTTGCTCTTGTATGGGGCTGTGAACACTTCAATGTGTATCTGCTTGGTGCACCCTTCACCACGATAGTCACTGACCACAAACCGTTGGAGACCATCTTCAATAATCCAAAGTCCAAACCACCAGCTCGCATTGAGAGATGGGCTCTTCGTCTGCAACCATACAACTTTACGGTGAAATACAAGCCGGGTGCAGGCAATCCCGCTGATTACATCAGTCGACATCCTGCCAACAGTTTCACCATCACCAAGCATCAGCAAGTTGCCGAGGAATATGTACACTCTGTAACCTGTGATGCAGTCCCTAAGGCTCTCACTCTTGATGAAATCCGTACTGCAACCCTAGAGGACCCAACTCTGCAAGCAACAGTGGATGCATTGACTAAGAAAAAGTTTCCACGCATCCCACCCTCAGGAGTTGACCAAGATGCATTCAAAGCACTTGAACGCATCCAGACAGAATTAAGTGTTACGCAACAACGCGACACTGTGCTGCGAGGTACTCGTATCGTGATTCTAGCTGTTCTCCAGCAACGTGCTCTGAAGCTTGCACATCAAGGACACCAAGGTCTTGTTAGGACGAAACAGCTGCTAAGAGAAAAGGTGTGGTTTCCTGGCATTGATCGTCAAGCAAAGGATATGCATGATGCCTGTGTCCCTTGCCAAGCTGCAGTGGATACTTCAAGACCAACACCTCTACAACCTTCACCACTACCTGCTGCACCATGGACGGAAGTATCGATGGACTTCTGCGGACCACTACCAACTGGAGAGTACTTGATGGTAGTCATTGATGATCACTCACGTTATCCAGAAGTAGAAATCATGAATTCCACATCTGGAAAGGCCGTCATCCCGAAACTTGACAAGATCTTTTCAAACTTTGGCATTCCTGAAGTTGTCAAGACGGACAATGGA
The DNA here is from genome assembly GCF_040958095.1 of Procambarus clarkii. Classification (NCBI taxonomy): domain Eukaryota; kingdom Metazoa; phylum Arthropoda; class Malacostraca; order Decapoda; family Cambaridae; genus Procambarus; species Procambarus clarkii. The sequence continues at coordinate 22,774,163 of NC_091166.1, read as the reverse complement.
CCGCCATTCGATGGACAAGACTTCGTCAACTTTGCTGAGCATATTGGATTCAAACACCGCCGTGTGATGCCACTACATCCTCAAGCAAATGGAGAAGTTGAGAGATTCATGCAACCTCTCATGAAAGCGGTACGCTGTGCTCATGCCGAAGGACGATCCTGGAAACAAGCTATGTATGCTTTTCTCAGGAACTACCGTGCAACACCACATGGAACACTGGGCAAGTCGCCTGGCGAACTTTTATTTGGACGTCCTATGAGAATCGCACTACCCGTCATGCCAGCCGAGGTAACGGATAAACGTCTCGCTCAGAAGGATGCACTAGCCAAGGGCAAAATGAAAATTGCTCATGATCAACGTGCAAAGGAACAGTTCATAAAGGTTGGTGACACTGTTCTCGTTAAAAAGAAAAAAGAGGGAAAGTTAGATATGCCGTATGATACAAAACCATATAAAGTGATTAGTGTAAAAGGAACTATGGTAACAGCTAGTAATAGAGATCATAGTATAACACGTAATATGGCTTATTTCAAAGTGATTCCAACTAGTGTAGAAAATGATGAAGTGCAAAGTCGTGCAAAAGAAAAAGAAAAAAATAGTTATAACCCGACAAACAATTCATCAAGGGATGTTACTGCATTTAAGGACTCTCGTCCTAAACGTCATGTTAAACGCCCTACACGATTTGATGATTAATTGTGTTCCTATGTAATGAAAAGTATTTACTTATTGTGCTAAACTAAATTTAATATTGTTTGAATAATGCAGATATCTCATTCAATATTTTGTAACTTTGTAGTGCAGTTTCTTTCATGTTTGTTTAACATTGCATATGTATTTTTAACATTGAAATCCTTTGTGGAAAAGATTAAGTTGTTTAAATTCTTTGTGTGCTTAATTAATGTTAAATGTATGCAGTATCTCTTGATATGTTAATAACTTACTTTGTGTCAATAACTTTGCTTTGTGCTACAAGTATGATAGACATCCTGTATTCATTCTTTTTAAAGAAAAGGAGGGATGTCATGTTCACAGAAAATGGTACCATCCGTTTTCTATGTGCGGCGGCTGGGACGCCAGAGAGAAGAAGGTAAACAAGAGCGTACAGGACGCCCGCCAAGCTTGGTAGCTACTAGTCATGTAATCATATTAAGTATTAAAGTCAGTAACCAAGTCATGACTTTACATCAACCCTACAACCAAGACTTCCTCAGTAACACACAAACACCACAGAAGCTATCAAAGCAACATCGGCCAGAACCTTGCAACACATCCCTAAAGCAGCCCGCCCCCATGCAGCAGCCAAATTATCTGCCCTCCTGAGAAAGGTCAACGACTCTCCTGGAACGACCCATGCATGGCACAACCTCCTAATGTTTGGCAACATATGTCTAGCCACCCCTGCAAGGAGAGACAAAACCTTAGCTGCCTCAGTCATCAAAGCTATAAATGATTTTCCCAGGGAGGACAACCAGGTGCGCCTTCCCACTCGCGCGAGAAACACCCACGGCAGGAAGAGCAACAGTGGCATATCCGAGACATCAAAAATCAGAACATCAGTCACCAAGAAAATAGAAGAAGGAAACACTATTGGCGCAATAAGAGTCATCACCAGTGAGGACTCAATTGCCGACAGAGATGCAGCAACAGCTCAAGCCCTAAGGGAGAAACACCCACCCAGGGCTCCGCGTGAGGACGACATTGTACAAGTGGGGGCTACCGGAGCAGAACCTCTCTGGGTGGCTGAATCTGTGGTCCATAAAGCAGCCATGTCCTTCCCTACAGGATCAGCAGGTGGGTTCACAGGACTAAAACCCAACCACCTCAAGCAAATGCTCAACCCTGCACTGGGTGACATTGCAAAGAACCTCTTGGTGGAACTAACCAGATTCACCAACACATGTCTAGCTGGCAACATACCAGCGTCCATAAGACCTATCTTTTTTGGAGCATCTCTCTGTGCTCTAAAGAAAAAGGATGGAGGGATCAGGCCAATAGCTGTGGGCAATTCTCTCCGGCGTCTCGTCGCAAAGGCAGCTGCAAGAACAGTTAGTGATGCAGCGGCCAACATGCTGAAGCCAAAACAGCTCGGGTTTGGCATTCCACAAGGGTGTGAGGCGGCAGCCCATGCAGCTCGAGCCTTCATCGCCAACATCACAGACGAAAAGGCCCTTATCAAGCTAGATTTCAAAAATGCCTTCAATTTGGTGCGGAGGGATGCTGTACTCCGTGCGGTTCATAGTCTTTTCCCTTCCCTCTACCCTTTTGTACATTCATGCTACAGTATGGATCTTAAGCTACTTTTTGGCGAACATGAAATTGACTCGCGAGAAGGCGTCCAACAGGGTGACCCCCTCGCTCCTCTCCTTTTCTGCTTAGTCATCAAACAAGTCACAGAGGTCCTGTCCAGCGAGCTTAACATCTGGTTCTTGGATGATGGTACCCTAGCTGGGTCCCAAGACTCCCTCCTGGAGGACATCAGAAAAATCCAGGAGCAAGGTGCAGTTTTAGGCCTCACCCTGAACCCTTCTAAATGTGAAATAATATGTTCCAACCAGGGCATCGTAGAGAGAATAGAGGGTCTTCTGCCAAATATCCATAAAACTAAACCTGAAGACAGCACACTCCTAGGAGCTCCCCTGGGGTTGAAAGCCATCGATGAGGTCCTTGATAAGAAAATCGCTGACCTTAAGAGGATGGATGGGAGGATTGAGGATATTGATGCTCATGATGCACTCTACCTCATCACCAGATGTCTGTCCCTCCCCAGGTTAACCTACTTTCTGAGGTGTTCACCATCTTACAGTAGCCAAAAACTAAGTGAGTATGACCGGTTACTGAAATCAATGCTAGAAAAAGCCCTTAACCTCTCTCTCGATGACCTACAGTGGAAACAAGCCTCTCTTCCCGTAAGACTTGGGGGCCTCGGAGTTCGAACAGCAACGCAAATCGCTGTTCCAGCCTTCCTGTCCTCCTTATCAGCATCCGACGACCTTGTGAAGGAAATTCTACCTGCCCACTTACATCAGCTGGCAGGTGTACATGATCCCAATTTTACACGCTGTGCCACAGAGTGGGCCTCTCGTGCAGGCCAATCACCTCAACCACCATCCCCAAAATCCCACAAGCAATCCAGCTGGGATGGTCCCATTGTAGACCAAGTTGCTGCAGAGTGCCTGGGTGCTGCAACAACACAACACGACATTGCTCGCCTCACAGCAGTAGCAGCACCACATGCAGGGGATTTCCTGTTAGCAACCCCAATGTCGGCAACTGGCACGCGTCTCACACCACATGCCCTCCGAATTGCTGTGGCCCTCCGCCTTGCTGCCCCAATCCACACCAGATATAGGTGTATTTGCGGCGAGGTGGTGGCTGACAGGTACGGTCACCATGGCCTACTCTGCCAAAGCACAGGGGGATGGCACTCGAGGCACAGTGAAGTTAACGACATCATCAAGAGGAGCCTCACTACAGCTGGATGCCCAGCTGAAAGAGAGCCACGTTACCTAACGCCCCGTAACTCTGATGCTCTTATTGGTCGCCCGGATGGTATCACAGTGAACCCCTGGAAGAATGGCAAGCAGTTGGTATGGGACTACACGTGCGTATCAACCCTGGCTAACACCTACATTAACCTCAGTGTTGCACAACCAGGTGGCGCTGCCACCCACAGGGAAGCAGCCAAATCCCGTAAGTATAGAGAACTGGATCACCACTACAATTTTGTCCCCATTGCTTCTGAGACGCTCGGCGCCTGGGGTAAAAGTGCTACCAGTTTTCTGAAGGAACTGGGTTCTAGGCTCATTGAAACAACAAGGGACCCGAGAGCTGCAAGCTTTCTTTTCCAGCGCCTCAGTGTGGCGATACAGAGGGGAAATGCGCACTGCATCCAGGGTTCCTGCCCGCCATCTGAGGAGCTGGAGGAACTCGACAACCTATGACAACCATCTTTGTAACCCATATGTAACTCCTTTTTTGTAACAAAGTTCAAATAAAGTAAATATATATGTGTACATACAAAAGAATGGGGGTGGTAGGAGAGGATAATATTAGTGTTCAGTGAGAGACCACAAGGTCTCCTCTGAATACTTTTTATTTTCTTCTCCGAGGCTATGGGTCCCCACATTGGCACCAGAGGTGGTACCCTCACAAACTTTTATTAAAAAAAAAAAAAAAAAAATATATATATATATATATATATATATAAATATATATATATATATATATATATATATATATATATATATATATATATATATATATATATATATATATATATATATATATATATATATATATATATATATATGCGGAAAATCCACAGAGAAATATGAAATGAGGTGAACGTTTCGGCTTTGTTAAGGCCTTTGTCAACACCAGACTGACTCAGTCTGGTGTTGACAAAGGCCTTAACAAAGCCGAAACGTTCACCTCATTTCATATTTCTCTGTGGATTTTGCGCATAAAATGATCAGTGTTTTGTGATTGTCAATTGCATATATATATATATATATATATATATATATATATATATATATATATATATATATATATATATATATATATATATATATATATATATATATATATATATATATCCCCTCTAGTGCGTTATGCGTGGTTTCCTCCGAGGCTATGGGTGTAACAGGGGGTGGGGGGGTGGGGGAAATAGCTCTATTGTCCATTATTCCACCCCCTTCCCCCCCAGTTAACTAACGAGGCCGGGGGAAACAGCTCTCTCTAGTCCGTTATCCCGTCCTTAGTTAGCTAACTATTCTAGAGCACCCTCCAGAGTTCCTAAGGCAGCCTCTCTCGTTCAACACCTTGTAACCTAGGTATGTGACTACCTAGGTGCTAAGACTACAAGGCGCAGTAACTGGATCCGCTACCCGAAACTCTAGAGAGAACTCTAGAATACATTTCTCTGCCACAACCGTATAAGAGAAACCGAAAGGAAAGAAATGAATAGTGAAGTAATTAGTGAGGGTTTGGGGTGAGAGGTAGGGAGGTGGGAGGAGCGAGGAGGGTCATTAGTTGAAAGTGAGAGTTTAGAGAGGGGGTGGAGGGAGTGGTGTAGATAGGTAGAAGTAGAAGAGTAGATAGCAGAAGTAGAAGAGTAGATAGCAGAAGACGAAATGCTGCCACCATCCATTCATGATCATTACATACAAGACAAGGAATGGAACTTGTCTGTATCACAAAATTCTCAAAAGATGTTATCAAGGTCATTATTAGTATGTCCCATCTTTCATGTACTCAGTAAAATCAGGGAACCAATAATCCCAGAGGCTTTCTCACCTCAACTCAATTCTAGGGGACACAAAGGCAAATTAAATAATAAATTCAATTATATTTCACATACTAAGTATCATAATTTAAGCAATGTTTAAGATCTATATATGTAAAGTGAATCATCCTCCAAGAATCTGAGAACACTACAACTGACTGCCCCTGATCATCACACAACACTTGTAAAACACGACCAAGTCACCTTAATGTTCAAGTCACCAAGTGTCTGGCTATAGCTGGATAGAGGGGGGGGGGGGTAGTCTGCAGCTGTCAGGCAGCTTCACCCCTGTCCGACCGACAGCCTGTCTCGGCTGTTGTCCTCCTGCTCTGCTGCCTGGTCTTCTGTCTTGTTAATCCTCTCGAATCGATAGCTCTCCGAGTATATATTGGGGAACCTAGTAGCTAACTTCGCCCACAAGTAGATAGCCTCCGGCCCTCTACCAAGCCACTCCTTAAACGTCGGCATGTTTGAAGGCTACCAGGCTCCAATTATAAGATTAGTAGAAGTAAGGAGAAATTCGCATGATCTGACCTCAGGTCACTTGGGGTCATTAACTCTTAGAGGTGTGAAACTCAGGTCGACCAAGCTGGCGCCTTCTCAAATTCCTGTCTGTGACTCATGTACTCTATGTATGTATTAAATACAACTAAACCAAACACTTTTACAGTGTTACATCTCCCCTTCTCCCCGAAATAAAGTTTTTGCAACACTGCTAAAGCAAGCTAGCTGTGTGCAACAACTTTATTAACGAACAAAAAAATACATCCTAGCTAAACAAATATACATCATCCTACTCTAAAAATGAAATATATAGACAGACGTCCATTGTCTCTGGCTGGGCGACGTCACTGCTTGGTCTTGTAGATAATCCTGTACCACATTTCTTCAACACAACTGCCTTCGTCGCTTCTCCGTCGTTAACGCACAACAACCCTTGGTCAACCAGGAAGCCGTTACTACTTGAACTGCGCACAGGACCGTGGAATTCGGTTGTCCCAGCTGATCTGTAATTGGCCCTACGTCAGTCACCATGAGAGACGTATATTGGGGTTCTTCACAGCTATGGGGACTACACGTTTCGAGACCTCATATAGTTGACACAGTAGAAATCCCATCCTACTCTTCTCCTCCCTGTTGCTCCAGCACGCCTCCTTCAGAGAGCCACTTCTGACAGCCACATCAAGTCCGCACGACACAGGAAGAATCACTCAACAGAGCAACATGCTTGCAGGAGGGGCGGCCAGTTAAGGCAAACTATCCTGTCTTGCAATTACGCTCCATACAATGATGCTGACACCAGCAAGGGACACTAAGCATTGTGTCTCACTCAGCTTGTCTTATCTTCTTTCTTCTCTCTTCTTTCTTCTCTCTTCCTTCTTCTCTCTTCCTCCTTCTCTCTTCTTTCTTCTCTCTTCTTTCTTCTCTCTTCTTTCTTCTCTCTTCCTTCTTCTCTCTTCCTCCTTCTCTCTTCTTTCTTCTCTCTTCTTTCTTCTCTCTTCCTCCTCCCATGGGTCTTTGACAAGCGACCTGGGGTCCATTAGGGTCCGTCCGTCCTGGGGTCCATCCTGGGTAGACCGATGTTGTTGGGACAGACTGGAGTCGTTGTTGTTCCTCTTCCATCTTTACTGGGTCGTCTGCAGAACGACCTGGGGTCAACTGGGGTTCCGTCTGTCTTGGGGTCCACTGGGTGGACCAATGTTGACCGACCGAGAGGGATGCATCTTGGGGTCCCCCGGGGTGGTGGTGGTGGTGGAGCCATGACCTCCAGGTAGTGGGCTGGTGGTGGTGATAACCGCCCGTGAGTATAGTACACAGCAGCCGTCTCCCTCTTTTGTATGTGCGCCTCGCCTCTCTTCTGGCTCCAACCTGTGAATGAACAGAAAGGAGACAATACCGTGCTCCCAAAATGTTGTGCGACCCTGTAGTTTGTATAGGGTTTACACAGTCCAGTCATACCGCTCTCCTCCTGGCAACGACTACACTTAAATTTTAAAAAAACCCAATTAACACTGAATGATATTGACTTGGTGGAACATAGAACAGTAACAGTTAGACAAGTAAAACAGTAAAGTTAGAGAAGAGAGAATAAGGTCGTCGCTACTTTTAACTTGTCACTAAATGAATCTCCACAATAAATATCAAAACTAATAAACAAAGCACTTGCCTAACTTAACTATACCGTTCCTAATCTTACATACTTAAACAGCCGTTACTCCCACCCTTCCTACAGCCACCTACGTGACCCAGAGTGTTTCCCTAGCTTCTCCGCCGGTCAACAACTCAAAACTTTTGCCACCCCTGTGACCAGACTATCTAACGTCGAGCGTCCCCAACGTGAAGTGTACTGACATACTAAGCCTCCCCCTAGTATGCTGTACAATACCAGCACACCTTGGGTTATTGCATTCAAATGGAGTAAAACAGTCGATCGCAATAATCTGAGCAGAACCACCACTTAAAACTACTTAAGAACTACACCTGCCACTCCTCAACTGACCTGGAGACCAGCGGTGGCTGGGTGTCCCCCTGGGACATGCGAGGTCATCTGTCACACTCAGCTGACTTCCACTGCCACCAACCACTAAGTTCCCAAATCACCAAATCTTATCACTAACATTAATCACTACACACGCAAGTTCTGGTGAACATTGCCTGAACTTCATAAAACTCATAAAATCACTAAACCACATCACCAGAGAATCACTATCTCCTAACCTGAAAAAAACTCGCTAAATCGCGAATATTAAACACCTGTCAAGATCTCCCTGATAGCGCCTGAGCGGCAAAAGGACACGTGGGACTGAACAATGTTAAATGAACACAACCATAAAAATTGTTCAACACCGCTGCCACCATTGTAACGGGGAGTGGGGAGAAGTAGCTCTATCTTGTCCATTACTCCACCCCCCAGTTAACTAATGAGGCCAGGGGAAACAGCTCTCTCTAGTCCCCAGTTAGCTAACTATTCTAGAGCACCCTCCAGAGTTCCTAAGGCAACCTCTCTCGTTCCACACCTTGTAACCTAGGTATTCGACTACCTAGGTGCTAAGACTACAAGGCGCCGTAACTGGATCAGCTACCCGAAACTCTAGAATACATTTCACTGTCACAACCATATAAGAGAAAACGAAAGGAAAGAAATGAATAGTGAAGTAATTAGTGAGGGTTTGGGGTGAGAGGTAGGGAGGTGGGAGGAGCGAGGAGGGTCATTAGTTGAAAGTGAGAGTTTAGAGAGGGGTGGAGGGAGAGGTGTAGATAGGTAGAAGTAGAAGAGTATATAGCAGAAGTAGAAGAGTAGATAGCAGACGACGAAATGCTGCCACCATCCATTCATGATCATTACATACAAGACAAGGAATGGAACTTGTCTGTATCACAAAATTCTCAAAAGATGTTATCAAGGTCATTATTAGTATGTCCCATCTTTCATGTACTCAGTAAAATCAGGGAACCAATAATCCCAGAGGCTTTCTAACCTAGGGGACACAAAGGCAAATTAAATAATAAATTCAATTATATTTCACATACTCAGTATCATAATTTAAGCAATGTTCAAGATCTATATATGTAAAGTGAATCATCCTCCAAGAATCTGAGAACACTACAACTGACTGCCCCTGATCATCACACAACACTTGTAAAACACGACCAAGTCACCTTAATGTTCAACTCACCAAGTGTCTGGCTATTGCTGGATAGAGGGGGGGGGGAGTCTGCAGCTGTCAGGCAGCTTCACCCCTGTCCGACCGACAGCCTGTCTCGGCTGTTGTCCTCCTGCTCTGCTGCCTGGTCTTCTGTCTTGTTAATCCTCTCGAATCGATAGCTCTCCGAGTATATATTGGGGAACCTAGTAGCTAACTCCGCCCACAAGTAGATAGCCTCCGGCTCTCTACCAAGCCACTCCTTAAACGTCGGCATGTTTGAAGGCTACCAGGCTCCAATTATAAGATTAGTAGAAGTAAGGAGAAATTCGCATGATCTGACCTCAGGTCACTTGGGGTCATTAACTCTTAGAGGTGTGAAACTCAGGCCGACCAAGCTGGCGCCTTCTCAAATTCCTGTCTGTGACTCATGTACTCTATGTATGTATTAAATACAACTAAACCAAACACTTTTACAGTGTTACATGGGTCCCCCTTCTTCCAGCTAGAGGTGCTACTCCCTTCCATTTTATCTTTTATTTAATATATATATATATATATATATATATATATATATATATATATATATATATATATATATATATATATATATATATATATATATATATATATATATGTCATACCTAGTAGCCAGAACGCACTTCTCAGCCTACTATGCAAGGCCCGATTTGCCTAATAAGCCAAGTTTTCATGAATTAATGTTTTTTCGACTACCTAACCTAACTAAACCTAACTTTTTCTGCTACCTAACCTAACCCAGCAAACAATTTTAGGTTGCCACAACATATCTGGAAAGTATTTGAAAGTATTGGAAACGTTTGTTTTATCGTATCAGATACGATATTGTGTGTGGACTTAAATAGGTTTCCAAAACTTATAACCAAGACATATCCCAGCAAACACAAATCATCTACACAACGTTCGCCTATCTCTTCCCATAGGTGTGGGAATGATTTGCATTGAGAATGGTGCAGGAGAGCCTTTGAGAAACTTTTACTCAAAAAATCCAAACACAAAGGTTTAATTATAAATTGTTTTTCTACAATTATTTTCTTCCAAATGTAAAACAAATAGTTTTTACATGTTTAAATATAAAATTTATGGTGTTTTTTTGTAAAATTCATTAATAAATTGTGAATGATATATATTGGCTGAGTGAAACCTTTAAAATCCATTTAGTTATAATATGAACAGAAAAAAGTAGTTTTCCAAATTTTCTAAAAATCGGTCTTTTTAACACAATTTGACTCCTTATGCATTCCACTAAACACTAATATCATGTTTAAATATATAATTTATGTATTATTCCCTAAGATAATTTATATAAATTATAAAAGTTGCTGGAAAGTGGTGAGAAAGAATCTGAAAACGTTTTGTTGTCTTATATTGGCGTGTTCTTATTAACTAGAGTGAGTAAGAGTGAGCGAGAGTGGGTAAGAGTGACTGAAGGTGAGTGAGAGTGCCAGAGAGTGTGTAAGTGTGAGTAAGAGTGAGTATAAGTAAGAGTGACTGAGAGTGAGTAAGAGTGACAGAGTAAGAGTGAGAGTAAGGGTGACAGAATGAGTTAGAGTGAGAGTAAAGTGATTGAGAGTAAGGGTGAGTATGAGAGTAAGAGTGATTGAGAGTTAGAGTGAGAGTAAGAGTGATTGAGAGTTAGTGAGAGTAAGAGTGATTGAGAGTAAGAGTGATTGAGAGTAAGAGTGATTGGGAGTAGGAGTTAGAGTGAGAGTAGGAGTAAGAATGAGAATAAGAGTGATTGAGAGTAAGAGTGAGTAAGAGTAAGAATGAGAGTAAGAGTGATTGAGAGTAAGAGTGATTGAGAGTAAGAGTGATTGAGAGTAAGAGTGATTGGGAGTAAGAGTGATTGGGAGTAAGAGTAAGAGTGAGAGTAAGAGTAAGAATGAGAGTAGGAGTGATTGAGAGTAGGAGTGATTGGGAGTAGGAGTGATTGGGAGTAAGAGTAATTGAGAGTAAGAGTAATTGAGAGTAAGAGTATGAGAGTAAGAGTGAGAGAGTGAGTATGAATGGGTAAGGGTGACTGAGAGTGAGTAAGAGTGACAGAGTAAGAATGACAGAGTAAGAGTGATAGAGAGTAAGAGTGACAGAGAGTAAGAGTGACAGAGAGTAAGAGTGACAGAGAGTAAGAGTGACAGAGAGTAAGAGTGACAGAGTAAGAGTGAGTATGAGAGTGAGTAAGGATGACTGAGAGAAAGAGTGAGTAATAGTGCGTAAGAGTGATTGAGAGTTAGAGTGAGAGTAAGAGTGATTGAGAGTTAGTGAGAGTAAGAGTGATTGAGAGTTAGTGAGAGTAAGAGTGATTGAGAGTAAGAGTGATTGAGAGTAAAAGTGATTGAGAGTAAGAGTGATTGAGAGTAAGAGTGATTGGGAGTAACAGTGATTGAGAGTAAGAGTGATTGGGAGTAAGAGTGATTGGGAGTAGGAGTAAGAATGAGAATAAGAGTGATTGAGAGTAAGAGTGAGTAAGAGTAAGAATGAGAGTAAGAGTGATTGAGAGTAAGAGTGATTGAGAGTAAGAGTGAGAGTAAGAGTGATTGGGAGTAAGAGTGATTGAGAGTAAGAGTGATTGGGAGTAAGAGTGATTGGGAGTAGGAGTAAGAATGAGAATAAGAGTGATTGAGAGTAAGAGTAAGAATGAGAGTAAGAGTGATTGAGAGTAAGAGTGATTGAGAGTAAGAGTGATTGAGAGTAAGAGTGATTGGGAGTAAGAGTGATTGGGAGTAAGAGTAAGAGTGAGAGTAAGAGTAAGATTGAGAATAAGAGTGATTGAGAGTAAGAGTGATTGGGAGTAAGAGTAAGAGTAAGAATGAGAGTAGGAGTGATTGAGAGTAGGAGTGATTGGAAGTAGGAGTGATTGGGAGTAAGAGTGATTGAGAGTAAGAGTAATTGAGAGTAAGAGTATGAGAGTAAGAGTGAGAGAGTGAGTATGAATGGGTAAGGGTGACTGAGAGTGAGTAAGAATGACAGAGTAAGAGTGACAGAGAGTAAGAGTGACAGAGAGTAAGAGTGACAAAGTAAGAGTGACAGAGAGTAAGAGTGACAGAGAGTAAGAGTGACAGAGAGTAAGAGTGACAGAGAGTAAGAGTGACAGAGAGTAAGAGTGACAGAGAGTAAGAGTGACAGAGTAAGAGTGACAGAGAGTAAGAGTGACAGAGTAAGAGTGACAGTGAGTAAGAGTGACAGTGAGTAAGAGTGACAGAGTAAGAGTGACAGAGAGTAAGAGTGACAGAGAGTAAGAGTGACAGAGAGTAAGAGTGACAGAGTAAGAGAGTGAGAGTGATTATGAGAGAGTTAAGAGTGTGAGGTGTGAGAGGGTAGCAGGCCAGGGAGGCAGGATGTGTGGTCACAGGCGAGGCCTAGGCCTCGTGATCTCTAATGTTGGTTTTTATATATATGTTGGATTTTTTGTCCTGTTTCAAATTATAATTATTTAGCAGGAATGTAATAAGATATTGCACAGTATTAATGTGACAATAATATATGCATTATTTCCTTGATAATCAAACTTGTTGTTCAAAGATAATATACAATCTTTGAAGGAAACATTTTGAGAGCGCGAGCTGGCAACACCGGGCTGGTGGGTGAGAGAGACATATGGTTAGTTGTGCTCAGACCTTCAATGGTGAAGGGTGTGTCCCAGCTGGCCGCCACCAGCCGCCACCCGCCGCCACCCGCCGCCCACCACCAGCCGCCACCTGCCACCACCCACCACCAGCCGCCACCTGCCACCACCCACCACCAGCCGCCACCCGCCACCCACCCCCAGCCGCCACCTGCCGCCACCCGCCACCCACCACCAGCCGCCACCCGCCGCCACCCGCCACCCACCACCAGCCGCCACCCACCGCCAGCCGCCACCCGCCACCACCCACCACCAGCCGCCGCCACCCGCCACCACCCACCACCAGCCGCCGCCACCCGCCACCACCCACCGCCACCCGCCACCACCCACCACCAGCCGCCACCAGCCACCGCCACCCACCACCGCCACTCACCACCCGCCGCCACCACTCACCACCTGCCGCCACCCGCCACCCACCACCAGCCGCCACCCGCCACCACCCACCACCAGCCGCCACCCGCCACCACCCACCACCAGCCGCCACCCGCCACCACCCGCCACCAGCCGCCACCCACCACCACCCACCACCGCCACTCACCACCCGCCGCCCCCACCCACCACCAGCCGCCACCCGCCACCAGCCACCACCAGCCGCCACCTGCCACCACCCACCACCAGCCGCCACCCGCCGCCACCCGCCACCCACCACCAGCCGCCACCCGCCGCCACCCGCCACCCACCACCAGCCGCCACCCGCCGCCACCCGCCACCCACCACCAGCCGCCACCACCCACCACCAGCCGCCACCCGCCACCAGCCACCGCCACCCACCACCGCCACCCGTCACCACCCACCACCAGCCGAAACCCGCCACCAGCCGCCACCCGCCACCAGCCACCGCCACCCACCACCGCCACTCACCACCCGCCGCCACCACCCACCACCAGCCGCCACCTGCCACCACCCACCACCAGCCGCCACCCGCCGCCACCCGCCACCCACCACCAGCCGCCACCCGCCGCCACCCGCCACCCACCACCAGCCGCCACCCGCCGCCACCCGCCACCCACCACCAGCCGCCACCCGCCGCCACCCGCCACCCACCACCAGCCGCTACCCACCACCAGCCGCCACCCGCCACCACCCACCACCAGCCACCACCCGCCACCAGCCACCGCCACCCACCACCGCCACCCGCCACCACCCACCACCAGCCGCCACCCACCACCAGCCGCCACCCGCCACCACCCACCACCAGCCGCCGCCACCCACCACCGCGACCCGCCGCCACCACCCACCACCACCAGCCGCCGCCGCCACCACCACCCACCACCACCGCCTCCACCACCCATCACCGCCGCCGCCACCACCACTCACCACCACCGCCGCCGCCACCACCCATCACCGCCGCCGCCACCACCCACCACAGCCGCCGCCGACACCACCGCAACCACCCACCACAGCCACCACCACCCACCACCACCGCCGCCACCACCCACCACCACCAGCCGCCGCCGCCACCACCACCCACCACCACCGCCGCCACCACCACCCACCACCACCGCCGCCACCACCCATCACCGCCGCCGCCGCCACCACCCACCACAGCCGCCGCTGACACCACCGCCACCACCCACAACAGCCACCACCACCCACCACCACCTCCGCCACCACCCACCACCACCAGCCGCCGCCGCCACCACCACCCACCACCACCCACCACCAGCCGCCTCCCGCCGCCACCCGCCACCCACCACCAGCCGCCACCCGCCGCCACCACCACCCACCACCACCGCCGCCACCACCCACCACCACCAGCCACCGCCGCCACCACCACCCACCACCACCGCCGCCGCCACCACCACCCACCACCACCGCCGCCACCACCCACCACCGCCAGCCGCCACCACTCATCACAGACGCCGCCACCCGCCACCGCCCGCCACCACCGCCAGACACAGCCGCCAGTGTCCGCCACCGCCGCCACTGTCCGCCACCGCCGCCACTGTCCGCCACCGCCGTCACTGTCCGCCACCGCCGCCACTGTCCGCCACCGCCACCACTGTCGGCCACCGCCACCACTGTCCGCCCGCCGCCACCACTGTCCGCCCGCCGCCACCACTGTCCGCCCGCCGCCACCACTGTCCGCCCGCCGCCTCCACTGTCCGCCCGCCGCCTCCACTGTCCGCCCGCCGCCTCCACTGTCCGCCCGCCGCCTCCACTGTCCGCCCGCCGCCTCCACTGTCCGCCCGCCGCCGCCACTGTCCGCCCGCCGCCGCCACTGTTCGCCCGCCGCCGCCACTGTCCGCCCGCCGCCGCCACTGTTCGCCCGCCGCCGCCACTGTCCGCCCGCCGCCGCCACTGTTCGCCCGCCGCCGCCACTGTCCGCCCGCCGCCTCCACTGTCCGCCCGCCGCCGCCACTGTCCGCCCGCCGCCGCCACTGTTCGCCCGCCGCCGCCACTGTCCGCCCGCCGCCGCCACTGTCCGCCCGCCGCCACTGTCCACCACCGCCGCCAAAGCCGCCACGGTCCGCCCGCCGCCACTATCCGCCACAGCCGCCACTGTCCGCCCGCCGCCACTGTCCGCCCGCCGCCACTATCCGCCACCGCCGCCACTGTCCTCCCGCCGCCACTGTCCGCCCGCCGCCGCCCTGTCCGCCCGCCGCCACTATCCGCCACCGCCGCCACTGTTCGCCCGCCGCCACTGTCCGCCCGCCGCCACTATCCGCCACCGCCGCCACTGTCCGCCCGCCGCCACTATCCGCCACCGCCGCCACTGTCCGCCCGCCGCCACTGTCCGCCCGCTGCCACTGTCCGCCACCGCCACGACTGTCTGCCACTGCCACCACTGTCTGCCACTGCCACCACTGTCCGCCCGCCGCCACCACTGCCCGCCCGCCGCCGCCACTGTCCGCCCGCCGCCGCCACTGTCCGCCCGCCGCCACTGTCCGCCCGCCGCCGCCACTGTCCGCCCGCCGCCACTGTCCGCCCGCCGCCACTATCCGCCACTGTCCTCCCGCCGCCACTGTCCGCCCGCCGCCACTGTCCGCCCGCCGCCGCCCTGTCCGCCCGCCGCCACTATCCGCCACCGCTGCCACTGTTCGCCCGCCGCCACTGTCCACCCGCCGCCACTATCCGCCACTGTCCGCCCGCCGCCACTGTCCGCCCGCCGCCACTATCCGCCACCGCCGCCACTGTCCGCCCGCCGCCACTGTCCGCCCGCCGCCACCACTGCCCGCCCGCCGCCGCCACTGTCCGCCCGCCGCCACCACTGTCCGCCCGCCGCCACTGTCCACCACCGCCGCCAAAGCCGCCACGGTCCGCCCGCCGCCACTATCCGCCACAGCCGCCACTGTCCGCCCGCCGCCACTGTCCGCCCGCCGCCACTGTCCGCCCACCGCCACTATCCGCCACCGCCGCCACTGTCCGCCCGCCGCCACTATCCGCCACCGCCGCCACTGTCCGCCCGCCGCCGCCACTGTCCGCCCGCCGCCACTATCCGCCACCGCCGCCACTGTCCGCCACAGCCGCCACTCTCCGCCGTACAGCCTCCCCTCTCTCCGTTAGTAAATAATTATAATTGTTAGTAAATAATAAAAGAAATATAAATTATTAGATTTTTTTTACCCTTAAATTGGTTTTAATATTTAAATTGAAAATAATAATATAATATAAAATATAATAAAAATAATATAATATAAAATATAATTTAATTTCAAGAAATTTAACTTTAAACACAAAGATGTGAAAAGGGTTCAGATTATTGGCTCAAACCTTTCATAAGAGATTCATATTGGTATATGAATGGATTATGAATGACTCATGTTAGGAGTGTAAAGTTGCCACAACATCTCAAATTAGTGTTAGATACATATGTCTTGGTTATAAGTTTTGGAAACCTATTTAAGTCCACACACAATATCGTATCTGATACGATAAAACAAACGTTTCCAATACTTTCAAATACTTTCCAGATATGTTGTGGCAACCTAAAATTGTTT
>NC_091166.1:22681418-22757127 GCF_040958095.1 Procambarus clarkii | reverse complement strand
GTAATGTGATGTGTTCAATATGTGACGTAGTTTGATGTGTTCAATATGTAACATAGTGTGATATGTTCAATACCTGATGTAGTGTGATGTGTTCAGTATGTGACGTAGTGTGATGTGTTCAATACGTGACGTAGTGTGATGTGTTCAATATGTGACGTAGTGTGATGTGTTCAATACTTGACGTAGTGTGATGTGTTCAATATGTTATGTAGTGTGATGTGTTTAAGACGTGACATAGTGTGATGTGTTTAAGACTTGACGTAGTGTGATATGTTCAGTATGTGACATAGTGTGATGTGTTCAGTATGTGACATAGTGTGATGTATTCAACATGTGACATAGTGTGATGTGTTCAACATGTGACATAGTGTGATGTGTTCAATATGTGACGTAGTGTGAGATGTCATAAATGTGCAGTATTGAGTGATACCATAAATGTTTTATGTTGTGTGTCACTCTATGGGAACTCTAATATGTAACACCTTAACAACTGAGTAATTTGCTTCCTCATATACATAGTGAATAATGTAGCTGAATATATGTAGTGTGCTGTGTACCGTAAGATTAATATTTTGAGTGCATATTTCTTGTGAATAATGTCACTCTAATTGTTGAACCTTTATTATTTATTAGGCAGGCTGGGGAACTTTGACATCGTTAGTGCTATGTATTCTATTATAAAAAAATAATATTCTATTTTGTTACACCATAAATGTGATGTGCTTTGTGACATGAGTGTTTATAATGTTGTGATGTATAGGTGTGTCTCTTACCGCCAACATCTCTAGCGTTGACGTTTGCTCCAGCGTCGAGGAGGACCTTCACAGTGTTGTCATGACCACCTTCGGCTGCCCTGTAAAGGGCTGTCCAGCCTGTCAACAGATACCACAATTGTTATTATACATAAACCATCACGATTCTAGAGGTTTCTCTAAAGTGTTGAAATAAACCGTCCCTGTTGAACAACTTTTATACTACTGAAGTGAAATACAAACTCTAAATATTATGCAAATCGATTTTCCATTGTAAGTTTAATAGAGGATAACTGTGTTTAAATATGTTCAGAACAGATCACCACTAAAGATATCCGATATCCCACCTGTTCTTATTTGATAATTTATTTCATATAAGAATAGAGCTAAAGGTGGTATTATTATGTAAATCAATTAAAAACTTTATTTGAAAATGGTAGTATATATATATAAATGTATATATATATATATATATATATATATATATATATATATATATATATATATATATTTATATAGAATGCTGGACAGGATTGACAAGATTGATGCCCATGATGCTCTCTTTCTCCTCACAAGATGCCTGTCTCTCCTTAAGTTGACCTACTTTCTGAGATGTTTTCCATCCTACTGCAGCCCTAAGTTAAATGTGTATGACACCCTTCTGAGGTCCATGCTGGTGAAAGTCCTGAACCTGCCATTGGACGACTCTCAGTGGGAGCAAGCAACCCTTCCTGTAAGACTCGGCGGCCTTGGTGTCCGCACAGCCTCCCAAATTGCTCTACCAGCCTTCCTTTCCTCCTCCCATGCATCGCACGACCTCGTCAGAGATATTTTACCTGCAACCCTGAGAGATTTAGCAGGAATACACGATCCTGATTTCACTGAATGTTCAAATCAGTGGGATGTTCTTGCAGCCCCAGCAACCATTATAGAGCCAACAAAACAACACAAACAGTCTGGCTGGGACCACCCTCTAGTGGAAAAAGTAGCTGATGCCATGCTCAGCGTCGCAACATCAGACAAGGAGAAAGCCCGCCTCAGAGCAGTGCATGCCCCCCATGCAGGAGACTTCCTCCTGGCAGTAGCCATGTTAGCAATGGGCACGCGCCTAGATCCAGAATCCCTTCGTGTAGCAGTGGCTTTCCGCCTTGGTGCCCCAATTCACACTGAATACAAGTGTATTTGCAACAGGGTGGAAGCAGACCAATACGGACTGCATGGGTTGCATTGCGGAAGCACAAAGGGCTGGCATGCAAGACACAACGAGGTCAATGACATCATCAAGAGAAGCCTCGTCTCAGCTAGGTGCCCAGCGGAGAGAGAACCTCGCATCCTAGGGGTCCAAAACCCGGATTTCCCCGCACTTCGCCCTGATGGCATCATCATATACTCCTGGAAGGAGGGTAGACAGTTGGTGTGGGACTACACATGTGTATTTACCCTGGCTGACACCTATGTACACTTCTGAGCTGATCAATCAGGTGGGGCGGCCAACCACAGGGACACAGCTTAATCACTCAAGTACAGGCGACTGGAAGGTCAATACCTCTTTGTTCCCATAGCGTCTGAGACGCATGCCCCTGGGGCAAGAGTGCCTTGGGATTTCTCAAAGAATTGGGTTCCAAGCTCATTGACGTCACCAGAGACCCAAGGGCTTCCAGTTTTTTGTTTCAGCGTCTCAGTGTGGCGATCCAGAGGGGAAATGCTTGCTGCGTCCTCGGTTCCTGTCCAGAAGCGGAGGAGCTTCAAGAGATCCATAACCTTTAGGCATTTGTCTTGTATATTTTGTAACCTTTAAATACACAATAAAGGAAAAAAAAGGGAAAGGGGTGGTAGGAGAAAAGCACACAGAAACTGTATTGGAGGGGACCTACATTCCCTCCAATGCGTTATGTGTGGTTTCCTCCGAGACTATGGGTCCCCCTTCTTCCAGCCAGAGGTGGTACTCCCTTCCCTTTTGTTATATAAAATATATATATATATATATATATATATATATATATATATATATATATATATATATATATATATATATATTATATATATATGTATATTCATAGGATGTACCACCTCTAGCTGGAAGAAGGGGGACCCATAGCCTCGGAGGAAACCACGCATATATATATATATATATATATATATATATATATATATATATATATATATATATATATATATATATATATATATATATACCTATATATATATATATATATATATATATATATATTTATATTAGTATATTTTGGTAGCAGTCTTTCCTGTAGACATATATTATTAAATATGACCGAAAAAGTAAGATTAATAATTCTAACACGAATTTTCTCAATCTTTCGTACATTACGCTTCACTGTTGGAGGTAAATAAAAAATCACTTCTCCAAAATTCATTTTTATTTCTAGTCTGACGCGACACGGGCGCGTTTCGTAAAACTTATTACATTTTCAAAGACTTCACAAATACACAACTGATTAGAACTTACGTATCTCTGATTTTGTATCTACATTTGAGTGAGGTGGGAGGGGTGATGTGGCATTAACACAAGACAGAACAAGAGGGGATATTAATAGGGTATTAAAAGTATCAACACAAGACAGAACAGAAACAATGGGTATTGAATAGAAGTGTTTGTAGAAAGCCTATTGGTCCATATTTCTTGATGCTTCTATATTGGAGCGGAGTCTTGAGGTGGGTAGAATATAGTTGTGCAATAATTGGCTGTTGATTGCTGGTGTTGACTTCTTGATGTGTAGTGCCTCGCAAACGTCAAGCCGCCTGCTATCGCTGTATCTATCGATGATTTCTGTGTTGTTTACTAGGATTTCTCCTAGTAAACAAAATCCAGAAGTTTACTAGAAATTGTTGTTTACTAGAAATCCTAGTAAACAACACAGAAATCATCGATAGATACAGCGATAGCAGGCGGCTTGACGTTTGCGAGGCACTACACATCAAGAAGTCAACACCAGCAATCAACAGCCAATTATTGCACAACTATATTCTACCCACCTCAAGACTCAGCTCCAATATAGAAGCATCAAGAAATATGGACCAATAGGCTTTCTACAAACACTTCTATTCAATACCCATTGTTTCTGTTCTGTCTTGTGTTGATACTTTTAATACCCTATTAATATCCCCTCTTGTTCTGTCTTGTGTTAATGCCACATCACCCCTCCCACCTCACTCAAATGTAGATACAAAATCAGAGATACGTAAGTTCTAATCAGTTGTGTATTTGTGAAGTCTTTGAAAATGTAATAAGTTTTACAAAACGCGCCAGTGTCGCGTCAGACTAGAAATAAAAATGAATTTTGGAGAAGTGATTTTTTATTTACCTCCAACAGTGAAGCGTAATGTACGAAAGATTGAGAAAATTCGTGTTAGAATTATTAATCTTACTTTTTCGGTCATATTTAATAATATATATTTATATATATATATATATATATATATATATATATATATATATATATATATATATATATATATATATATATATATATATATATATATATATATATATATATATATATATATAGGTATAGGCAAGAGCTCATTCGGCATCAACTAAACAAGAAGAAGGAAGCCCTCCAAACCTTTACAGAGCATGCTGAGCATCTGTTAAACAAATGGACCCAGTACGACATCCCTATCCAACTCAAGCAAACCAACAACAGTGAACTATTTAACCTGAAACAACAACATAAAACTCTTGTAGAAACAAAGACACTCCGTAAGTTAACAGCCCTAAACGGTGGACAGTTAAAAATCCCTCGTCCTAAAGATGGCTACATTAACCTGACATCTTATGATCTTTCCCAGGACCAACGAGACCTCTTAAATCTTGGTCTAAATTGTCAATTCTTATCTAAACTAAAGATGCATCAAAAACGCCTGGAAATCGAAATGCTTCTGGACGATATCCATAAGCTAGAAGACAACAAAAAAGTCAACACCACTGACACACTTCAAGCTGAACTACTTGCAGAAGCAGGGAAAAAACGAGGAACACATTCATCTACAATCTTAACCCCACGACTCAAAGAAGCAGCGAAACAACTAAAAAATCTGAAAGACGTAACAATAAGAAAAGCCGACAAAACAGCAGCATATGTATTGATTCCTACCCATGAATACATGAACAAAATTAGCGACATCCTTAGTGACGACTCCAAATTTCAACGAATCACGAGGAACCCCGTAGAAGACCTTAAGCGGAAAGTAAACAAAACAATTACAGCAATCAACGCAAAGAAAGGTAGTGTGCATTTCAATAAACTTCAAGGCGACTATGGCTTAGGATATGCCTACAGCAATATTAAGACGCATAAACCAGGTAACCCACTACGCCCTATAATCAGCCAAATACCAACCCCAACTTATCACCTGGCAAAGAAACTCAATGAACTCCTAACTCCAAACACTCCAAGTAAGTTTAGTCTACAATCATCAGCAGATTTCCTAGAATTGATCAAATCTACCCAGCCCGATGGAATCATCGCTTCCCTGGACGTTGAATCCCTATTTACCAACGTCCCAGTCGACACAACCATAGGAATGATACTGGACAGAGTATACAGAGACGAGAGCACCCCCAAATTAGACATACCTGAGCCACACTTGAAAAGTCTTCTCGAAGCATGTACAAAGGAAGCCCCTTTCATCAGTCCACAAGGAGACATGTATTTACAAATAGACGGAGTAGCAATGGGCTCCCCCTTAGGAGTTTTATTTGCTAATTTTTTATATGGGAACCATCGAAGACAGGGTCTTCAGTAGCAGACAAAAACCAACTGTATACTGCCGTTATGTAGATGACATATTCGTAATAGTAAAAGACTCAGATGAACTAATTGACCTAAAAAGACACCTAGAGAGAGAGTCAGTACTCCGATTTACACATGAAAATAGTGAAAATAACAGCCTGCCATTCCTGGATGTACTAATAATAAAAAGAGGAACCTCTTTAAGCACCAACGTATATACCAAGCCCACCAACATAGGATTATGCCTGAACGGTAGAAGTAAGTGCCCCCAAAGATACAAAGCCAGTGTTCTCAATGCTTATATTCGTCGAGCGCGTACCCACTGCTCTGAATGGAGCAACGTGAGTAGAGAGTTTGAAAGAGTAACTCAGGTATTGGTGAACAACGGGTATAGCAAAGCGGAAATAAACGCTGCTATAAGAAGACACTTGGACCGTTGGTATAATTCAGAACCTAGAACAGAAACCACAACACCCCCAATAAAATTATATTACAAATCAACCATGCACAGTGAACATATAAAAGAGGAAAGAATAATGAAAGAAATAATCCGTAAAGGAGTAAAAAGCACTACTCCTAACCAAAATATAAACCTGATAATATTCTACAAAACCAAGAAGACTTCCGAACTCCTTATCAAAAACAGCCCGAAGCCGACGGAGAACCCTCTACAGCAGTCAAGCGTTGTATACATGTACACTGGCCCCCACGAAGGATGTAACCTTCAATGTAAGTACATAGGTATGACGTCGACCAAGCTGACGAGGCGATTGACATGCCATCTTCAATCTGGTGCCCCTAGGAATCACATGAGACAAGCCCATGACATTACTCTAACAAGAGAAATGTTGAACAAGAATACCTGCATAATAGACAAAACCCAAGATGCAAGAAGATTACAAATTCTTGAGGCAATTCACATAAGAATAGAGCGACCTACCATGAACACCCAAATCACGGAACTATTTACTCTACCCACCATGAGAGTAAGGACAAGACAAGAACATATCGATGCCAACACAGAAGACAATGTCCAACATAATAGGCCAATTACACTGGATTAATCTTTGTGTTTAGATAGGAGATGCCTCGTATGGGCCAATAAGCCTTCTGCAGCCTCTATGTTTCACCTCACATTTATCCCTTATGTATCCCCCCATGCTTTCACCTTTATTGTATTATCACCTGACCCAGTGCGGGTATAAAATCAACTAGTATTGTAAGATCTGTTCACTTGAGAATGAACCATGGAGGTTCGAAACGTTGTGCAAATTATATAAATAAGTGTAATACACTCAATAGTAAATCACTTCTTTTCTTCACCTTAAAAGTACGAAAATGAGTTTTGGAGAACTCCTATTTCAATTAAGCCCTGATGCTAAGAAAATAGTTAGAGGGATAGAAGCCCTAAACCAGAAAATAATAAATACAGAATATGCGGTCATATTCAATGAAACATGTTTGAAAGAAAACCTGCTGCCAGTATACACCAATATATACATATGTATACATACATATGTCGTACCTAATAGCCAGAACGCACTTCTCTGCCTACTATGCAAGGCCAGATTTGCCTAATAAGCCAAGTTTTCATGAATTAATTGTTTTTCGACTACCTAACCTACCTAACCTAACCTAACTTTTTCGGGTACCTAACCTAACATATCCTATAAAGATAGGTTAGGTTAGGTTAGGTAGGGTTGGTTGGGTTTGGTCATATATCTACGTTAATTTTAACTCCAATAAAAAAAATTGACCTCATACATAATGAAATGGGTAGCTTTATCAATTCATAAGAAAAAAATTAGAGAAAATATATTAATTCAGGAAAACTTGGCTTATTAGGCAAATTTGGCCTTGCATAGTAGGCTGAGAAGTGCGTTCTGGCTACTAGGTACGACATATATATATATATATATATATATATATATATATATATATATATATATATATATATATATATATATATATATATATATATATATATATATATATATATATGCGGAAAATCCGCAGAGAAATATGAAAGGAGGTGAACGTTTCGGCCCGTTAAAACCTTTGTCAACACAAGACTGACTAGAGGAGAAGGGGGAGGATATAGGCCGACACCTGACCAACCCATCCCTAGGGAAAGAATTAACCAGAAACAGGTATAGCTTAGCTTAGAATGGTCAAAGAGGATTAAGCGGTCAGAGAATAACGATAAAAGATTAAAGAAAAGCCTCATGAACACACAATATATGAATATAAAATTATAATGAGACATTGTAAGCCTCTCTATCAGAGTTTTTTCTTAAACTGTTGTGCAATATTATAACTTAAAAATGGATCAAGTTTGTACATTCCAGTACTAACAAAAAGAAGATTTGGACACTGACTGATTAGAGCAGACTCAATTAAATTCCGTTCCACGAAATCCGCACAATTGGTAATGCTTTTTGCCCCATTCCAGTTAATATTGTGATCGCATAAACTCGTATGTAGATACAATGCATTAGACGTTTGGGCAGTTTTAATACTATAAGCATATTATGACCACCGCAATTGTAAGGACTTTCCTTGCGATTATGTTGACTGGTAATCACTTCAATAACTCCTGTTTCCAAAACAATATTTACCTATGTATTTTCAGAATCTAAACTTATCTAGTATGAGTCAGAGTAACGACGTGTGATTTAAGATAAGAAAGCATTAGTTAGGATTTTTAAGTAGTTTACTATCATGTTCAGCATTAACATGTTATGCGTTCTTTATCATCTTAAGCGTTAACATGTTAAGTCTGACGGGAAACCCGACACCATTTAATAATATTACATGCAATAGGCAGATAATATTGCTGCTGCCGTTGTATACACAAGTTAACCCATAGAAAATGTAGCTTGTAGTGGAATTTCCCGTCAATAGAAAATGGGAAACCATTGCCACATAGCACTATAAATTCACCAGCTATTCTGTTGGGAATTATTTTTAAATACAGTAGTCTTTGGACTTATTACATAATGAAAACATCACATATGAATTAACTTAATTATCAGTATCAAAATAAAGTAAATGTGACCCTTCTATCGCTTATTGACATCTGGACACAGTGAGCCAGGAGCGTTAGTAGTGGTGAGGTCAGCCATTGTTAAGATGAGAGGCGCTGGGGAGCAAATTCAGCTCCTATAAATTTTCTTGGAC
This sequence comes from Procambarus clarkii, assembly GCF_040958095.1. Lineage (NCBI taxonomy): Eukaryota > Metazoa > Arthropoda > Malacostraca > Decapoda > Cambaridae > Procambarus > Procambarus clarkii. The sequence continues at coordinate 22,748,426 of NC_091166.1, read as the reverse complement.
CAAGTGTTATGGAGATCAAATTAGTGTTCTTCCATCATCAACACGCTGTCAACATATACAAGGGAAGTGTCTTATCGAAACCCGTTTATCTAATCATTTCTGGCCGGTTAATGGTAGGTAGACATTGGGCGAACCGGTTAGCATGAGAAAGAGCCTCTAAATACAGGTAATTAAGCCTTGGCCTTATCTTATATAATATACAGTGTTTTCTCTGATATAGCTGTCATATATTAGGATTCTGGCTTTACAGCTAGTGCCCTTTGACAGGAACAAGAAGAGGAAGCAAGAATTAATCTTGGTACATCAGTTACTTGGGTGATGGAAGCTAACCTCTCACGAGGATAATTTGGTGTCTACATCCTAGTTATACCTGGTGGACTAAGCCTGCTGTACAATAAGATAAGGCACCCCAATTTTAGATACTAATATATGTAGTTTAATACTGTAGTTTGATTGGCTGCATATATATAAATTTAATATAAACCCCCCTAAAGTGTAAGGATCGATTTGTGAGAAATATTGCAGAAATACAGTCCACTTAACATCATACAAATTGCTATCGAAATATATAAATTAACGTAAATATAAATTCTATATAAATTCATATAAATTAAATATAAATCCCACAAGTCGGACCCTACAAAGTGTTCTTCATCATGTTCAGCCTTAACATGCTATGTGTTCTTCATCATGTTCAGCCTTAACATGTTATGTGTTCTTCATCAAGTTCAGCCTTAACATGCTATGTGTTCTTCATCATGTTCAGCCTTAACATGTTATGTGCTCTTCATCATGTTCAGTCTTAACATGCTATGTGTTCTTCATGTTCAGCCTTAACATGTTATGTGTTCTTCATCATGTTCAGCCTTAACATGCTATGTGTTCTTCATCGTGTTCAGCCTTAATATGTTATGTGTTCTTCATCATGTTCAGTCTTAACATGCTATGTGTTCTTCATCATGTTCAGCCTTAACATGTTATGTGTTCTTCTATCATGCTCATCCTTCATTTATTACGTTTCAGTGCAAGTAACTTATGACGGAAAGGCGACTAATTTGCTTGAATATAATCTTTAATGAGGAGCCACGTGTGACGACAGAGGGAACCATTAGACAGAATGGGTAACCTGCAGGTTTAGCGTTTTTTTTTTTATTATTATTATTTTCTACCGCAGACGTGGCCACACATTTTCAATGCTAACCAGCATATATACATTTTCTTCTGTCCTCCATGGACAGGGTTAGAGAAGTGTTAAACATATAGTTCAAGGGTTTATTGAACACTCAACCACAGAAGGTGATTCGGTGCTTTTAAAATGCTAAGCTAACCTACATTCGTAAATACATAGATACACAGATTTACATATGCCCTACATAAAGTGTTTGATGTGTCTTTTTCATAGTGTCATTAATGTACATTCACAAAGGTGAAATGTAATTCTGATCAGCTTTCATATATACTTTATACCCATACATATACATACACACACACATATACATACATATATACACACACATGCATTCACATACATTTGTCTCTTTTACTCTGGCAGGGTGAGATAGCTGACAGAGAAACTAGTGTGCAATTAAGCACTTAATCACTGAAGGTGATAAAGGTGCTTTTACAAGCTCAGGTTATATAGTTACATCATATATATACATTGTATAATTGATACATTACATGGTCAGTCTTGGATACAAGTCCAATACATCATCAAGTGTTCCAGTACTCATATAGTAATTACAGAGTTCAGCATTTCGCCCAGGAGGGCGAAAGTCAGTCAGTATAGGACATTCTACAATATAATGTTCAAGAGAGTGCATGTTTTCTCTTTCACAAAGTTGACACATTGTGTACTCGACATTTGGGTTTTGAGAAAGCTGCCAGATACGTCTATATCCCAGGCGTATTATGGCCACTATAACATCACATTGCCGGGTTCTTGTTCTATTAGTCCCATATGTGAATGTCTCCTCACGATATCTATCATAATATTTAATGCTACAACTTTCAGGTCTTTGTGAATTTATTAGATCGGGGAGATTTTCATTAGATCTTTGTTTAAGTATTCTCTTTGTCACTGCTAATGAAACACCCATATCAATTTCTACCATTGGTTTTCTGCAGGCTGTCTTAGCAAGCATATCAACAGTGTCATGCCTTGAGATGCCAACATATGATGGTATCCATAGGCCTTTAATCTCAAATCTGTTTTCTTTGGCAGCTAAAACATTCATTCGAATATCACTGACTATTTTCTGGGTGTTACTACTATGTGCGTTCAATGCCAGGAGTGCACTCTGCGAGTCACAGTATATAAGTCCACTGTCTTTGTCTTTTAAAAATTCAGTGGCAAGGTATATGCCTGCAAGTTCGGTTTGAGTTGTACTTGCCCAGTCATTGACGCGCTTCATTGCTGTATGTACGAGAGAAGATTGTTCAAATATGTTACATGCACATCCGGTACATCGTCCACCTTCTTCTACAGAGCCGTCGGTATAGCACTGATACACATTGTTACCCATACTCTGAGTACTTTCAGTGATGCTTTTCAGTGTGAACTGTTTTAATAATGTAGTGTGCACACTATCTTTTTTGGGCGCATTTAAAAAATCAACTGATAGATCCAAGCTATCCCATGGAGTAATTGACTGATTAATCGTTATTTGAGTTGGGTACATATTTAATATTTTGATGGAGTTGGCTACCTTGTAGAACCAATATACATAATCAGATTCGTTCTTCTTCTATAGACCTCAGGTGAGTGCAGCATATTAGAAAGTTTAGCTTGAAACTTCATGTGTTGTCTAGATCTACTCAATGCCTTCACGCCGAAAACTGTGCTAATAGACAAAATTCTCCCACTTATGGTAGGTAATTTTAACTCTGCTCTCATATTAACTATTCTCGTGGACTTTGGAGCCCCAAGGATGAGATGCATAGCTTCATTTTGCAAGGTTTCAAGAGATTTCAGCTCTTTGTCAGTATACAGTCTAAGATGTAGAGCATTGTAGTTAATCACAGAGCGTATAAATGATACATAAAACATTCTAGCAAGTTTCACGTTAAGTCCATGATTGACACCAACAAGGATCCGCAAGGGCTTTAATCTCTCCCAAAGTCTCCTCTTGAGAGAAGAAAGGTACCCAGGGTCGTTAATGGGGACACCAAGGTATCTGTAAGAATCGCAGTTCTCAAGTGCTCGCCCATCTATATGATAATTGGTTGGTGGAATACCACATGGAATGAGTGTACGAGTTTTCTGTACAGAGATAAGGAGGCCACATTCCTCAGCTCTAGTAGCAAAAGCGTCGAGCAGAACTTGCATTCTAGGCTCGGTGGCAGCCTGTAAACATATATCATCAGCATAACAAATGACAGTGTTTTCATTATTAGTTGGAAGATCTTTAATAAGTTTATGCATCAGAACGTTGAACAACAAGGGACTGACGACCCCTCCTTGTGGAGTTCCCAGTTCAAAGTGTTTGCTCTCTGTGCTTTTAACACCATTGAACAAAACATATGCTGTTCGATTAGACAAATAGCCCTCTATCCATTTCAGTAATTTTCCTTGTATTCCCATCTCGGCAAGCTGTTCCAGTATGATTTCTCTGTTTGCTGTATCAAAAGCTGCTGCTAGGTCGATGAAGACTGTTTGAGGAGAAGCTTCAATATGTGCGAAGTACTCAGCAAAACAGTGTTGTGTACTGAGCCCAGGCATAAATCCAAACAGTTGAGGTGACAGGTGCCCCTGTATACGATACATGAGTCGGTTAAGAACAATACGTTCAAGCACTTTGCAAACACACGATGTTAGAGATATGGGTCTATAATTATCTGAGTGTGGTTTGGGGATGGGAACAATGACACTCTTTGTCCAAGCATCAGGTAATACTCCTTCACGTAAACTCATTCTGTACAACACTAATAGTGGATTACCTGGTACATGTGGGACTAATCTCAGAAGACTGTAAGTAATACCATCCTCTCCAGGAGCAGTTGATTTTCCCATCTTTAGTGCATGATTTAATTCCCATTCAGTTACATCATTAAGGTCCGATACGTCGATAGCTGTACAGGCAAGATTGATGGTTCGTTGTCTGTTGGGGCGTGTGTCACCAAGTTTGTGCTGTATGTTAATTGGGAGTGAGTCGTAGCTCGATGTTAGTGCCCATTGATTAAGGAGGATGTTTGCTTGTTCTAGTGGGCTGTGGTGCAGTGGTTTGGTTGGGCTGCTTCTAGAGATTATTCGTATCTTTTCCCAAACTTCAACAAGTGTTGTTTGCTCATTTATACTTTGTAGGAACTCTTCCCAATGTTTATTACGTATGACGTTGCTCATGTCTCTCACCTCTCTATTTGCAACTAGTAATGCATGCAAGTCACCTTGTGCTTTGGTTCGTTTGTACGTATCTCCAAGTTGCTTTACTCGTTCATGTTCTTTAACAAATACGGGGTCAAGGACCCACTTGGGTGGTGGTAGGTGCTGCCCACCTCTGCTAGGCTTACGACCTGTTCCCCAACACACCCATGTGTCGTAGTAGGTAGTAATCGTATCAACGAGATATCTGGAGAAGGCTTGTACATTCGTTATTGTGTAATCTTGATACCATTTTGATATACAATTAATAAAGTGGTCATGCAAGCCATATGGAATATTCATTTTCCGTGTCTGATGTCTATTAGGTACATCACACTGTACCTCATAGGAAGCAGAAACTGCATAGTGATCACTAACTAAGTGATTTACCAACGAACATTCCATCCTATCTTGCACAAGGTTTCTACCCATTACATAATCAAGTCTGCCTCCCAATAAATGAGTTTGGGTATCCGTAGTATACACGGTTAGTCTGTTGTCATAAACATATATGATAAATTTGCATCCATTATCGTTGTTAGTACTGTCTCCCAGCGTAATATGTCTAGCATTAAAATTTCCCATGTATATTGTCCCATGATTGTCTAGATCTGGGAACAATGTTACATTGAGTTTCTGGCTTCTGGCATATACGTTGAGGAATGAAAAGTGGCCTGCTGCAGTTTGTACATGAAAGTGATGGTACTGTGTGTGTACATTGTGTGACGTGCTCACAAGAATGTGCGGTAAATCACTTCTGACGTATGTTAATAGGCCTGTGGCGTTACTGTTATTATAGGATGCATACCCTCTGATCTTTGGTGGGGTTTTGTTTATCATATTGGACGTGTAGGGCTCCTGTAAAGCAATTATATCTATATTGTTATTGGCAACATATGCAATTAGGTCATTCAGTCTTTTGTTGATGCTACAAATGTTCCAACTGAGAAACCTAATGGTTCTTGTGTCAACAGAAGCCATCGTCTTGGTGTTGTTCCTCCCTGGGACTGGTGGTCCCATTGTTGTCCTTGTCCCACTTACACAATGTTTAGCGGTGAGGGGAACTCAACACTCACGCCTGGATAAGCAATGTCTGAAGAAGCCTGACTCAGAAATGAGGTTGACCTGAGGGTGAAGGGTTTACCCTTGTAATTATTGTGTTTGAAGATGTCTGGGATCTGTGGGTTCCATCAGCTGCAATCTCAATCATTCTTAAGCATTAATAAATAACAGAGAACTCAATGGTAATGTGGTAAACCTTGAAGTATCGATTCGTAAGACTAAATTCATACATGAATTGATGGACAGTTTATCATATTATTCAAAATCACTTTATATAAATATCATAAAAACACCTCCTCTGCATGAGTTCTCTGGTTAGGAGAGTGGGGGGGGGGAGACACCTGGGACCTCACTATCAACTATTAACACAATGGGGCGAGGGAGACATTTGAAACGTCTTGAACAGCATCCCCTGTCCTGCCTGTGGTGGAGTAAAAAGATATCACACCCCACTATAGAGCGGATAGGGGTATCTGGGACGTCAACCTGTTCTCTTAAGAAGAACGTACCTTTTCGATCATATACATTACGGCCAAAAATTGCCGTACTAGAAAATGGAATTTCCTTTTCCAAAAGAAATGGACCCAAAGCACCAAGTTTTGGGTCCACTGGTAGGTTAGGAGAGTAGCAAATTCTCCTAAGGTTTCAAAACGTCATGAAAACCATTTATTTATTGTGTCCTCTCCTAAACTAACAGACTAAGCCAGAGTACCCAAAGCAAAAATCGAGATAGTACGTCACTTTCGCAAGCCACTTTCCTTTTCTAGTACGACAATTTTTAGCCTTAGTGCGCATACGAGTGAAAAACGACGCAATTTTTAAGTGGATGGGTTGTGCTAGCAGCAGCTTCTACCCCCAGCAAACAATTTAAGGTTGTCATAACGTACCTGGAATGTGTTTGAAAGCAGTGACAACATTTGTTTTTATGTAATAGCTAAGTTATTGTGTGTAGTCGTAAATAGGTTGCCACAATAGACTGCACAATGTTGGCAAAACAAAATGTAAGACCTTGTGGCAACCTTAAATGTTGCACAAAAGTCGTTTTTGTGATTGATGGTATAAATACAAAATGTAGAAATATATAACAAATATATTTTTATATTTAGTAGAAATAAAGCAAGAGCATAATAAAAGTGGGTTCAACATTTTTTCTTCACTATTTTCACTTAATGGAGAATCCATAGTTTTGGTTGTTGGTGGTGGTGCTTGTTGATAGTTTTGGTGGTTGGTGGTGCTGGTGCTGAGTGTTGAGATGCTTGTAGTGGTTGGTGGTGGTGAAGGTGGCTGTTAATAGTTTTGGTTGTTGGTGGAGGTGGTTGTTGATAGTTGTGGTGGTTGGTGATGGTTGTTATTGATAGTTGTGGTGGTTGATGGTGATGGTTGTTATTGATAGTTGTGGTGTTTGGTGGTGGTGATGGTTGTTGATAGTTGTGGTGGTTGGTGGTCGTGGTCGTGATTGTTGTTGTTGGTAGTTGTGGTGGTTGGTTGTTGGTGGTAGCCGTTGATAGTTATGGTAGTATGGTGTGGGTGTCGTGTGGGTGTAACAGTATGGTGTGGGAGTGGCGGTATGGTGTGTGTGTGGTGTGGGTGTAGTGGTATAGTGTGGGTGTGGTGTGAGTGTGGCTGTGTGGTATTATGGTGTGGGTATGGTATTGTGGTATGGTGTGGGTGTGGTGCAGGTGTGGTGTGGGTGTGGTGCAGGTGTGGTGTGGGTGTAGTGGTATGGTGTAGGTGTAGTGGTATGGTGTGGATGTAGTGGTATGGTGTGGGTGTAGTGGTGTGAGTGTGGTAGTGTGGTATTATGGTGTGGATCTGGTGTGGTGCAGGTGTGGGGGTGGTGGTATGGTGTGCGTGTGGTGCAGGTGTGGTGTGGGGGGGGGGGGTGTGGCGGCATGGTGTGGGGGTGTGGCGGTATGGTATGCAACATGTAAATGATTTAGTAATAATGATATCTGATGACCTAACGTTTAGGGAGCATTGTGATGGGATCCAGGGATCCCATCACAATGGTTGTACTCCTCAGATCACTTGTGCTGTCCCGTCTTAAGTACTGCTCAGTACTCACTTCCCTCTTCAGAGCATGAGGGACTGCTGAAATAGAGGGAGTACAGAGAACATATATGGCGTACACTGACGCAATAAAGCACCTAAATTATTGGGAATGTTGTTGGAAGTTTCCGACCCCCCAAATTACTAACCCCTGATATAATAAACTTAATTCGTTATGTCGGAAAACTAACCATATTAACTGTATTAATTTTCCAGTGAGGAAAGATCTAGAAGCTCCCTGGAAAGCATGGAGGAGTATTGTGTCAGCCAACATTTGCGACGTAACTATTATTTCTCCCAAATTCTTAATTCTTCCAGTCTACAATTTAAATATACTTTAAAAGTATTATATTAAACTGGATTCATTTAAAACTTAGATAGAACTAAGCAACTTTCTCCTCGAGGCTAAATATGCCTTACGTGACTGTAAAGGGAGCCAGCCTTTAACCTCACTTACTGGTTAAATGCTGGTCGTTATTAAGCCAATATATACAGAAACCACAGTTCTGCTGTGTTACCTTCAGTACAATTCCTAGAGATCTAAACGTTTGACCATTTAGATATCACGAACTCAAGGACACTGTACCCTCTGTGTTATACTGCAAAACTCTGAAACGCCGCCACCACCTGCTATCAGAGTACATCCCTCAATTGACGAGAAGCAGGGTACCGTCAATTAAACATGCTACGAAAAGGTATCCCCAATTATCCGAAAAGGAGAGTTAAGCTTTACGTTAAGTGTGGTAATTAAAACAGAGTATAAAGGGATTATCTTAGTTATTAAATAAATGCTTGTTGGCTTTCCGAGAGCCCTAGTCTTAAGCATGGGGTTATAAGCCCAGTACCAATGTAAAATAACCGTTGGGGGGGGGGATTAATTGCACTAAACACCATAATCTTCTATACAAAACTTATTGAAAATCAAAGGTTATCAAATAAAAATAAAAATTAATAAAACTCTATTGAAACACTTACTAACAATATTACACTAACGGAGGCAATTGGTAATTTAACTACTACAATTAATGTGGATTCCTACACTATAATAAACTCAGAAACACAAACATTTACCTTAAATATCACAGACAGACCAGTTGTTAACTCTAGCGCTCTGGAGGAGGAGAGGTCTTTACCCAACCCGTCCTATTATCAATCATAGTTAATTTCTTACGTTAAAATTAACGTCAATTGAGATTAATGAATAAGTCTTGTATGTTAGCAAAGGAGCATATGACTTCAGTAAGATCTGAAATAGGTAAAACATATTTCGTCACTGGAAAATAGGTATCTACCCTTCTTGTTTGTTAAATCATGTAAATTAGTGAAATACAAGTGCTACTGAATATTGTAATTAGCCTGGCTCGAGTATTTAGATTATTCCCAAGTGTTTTGGGATAATAGAGTCACATTAAGTGACAAATGCAGGATTTTAGCATTAATCATTTTCAAAAAGTAACCTGGCTCCTAGCCTAGGTCTGCCTGTGAGAGGTCAGTGTGGAGAGGAAGAGTTAGTGTGGTTTGCGACATCCTGGGAGTCAAACTCCCACACTAACTCTTGGGAGTCAAACCAATTATTCAAATATTTAAGGTCCACATGACCTTCTCTAAGATTAAACAATCAAACACAATATCAATTATTAATGAACACTACGTCTACTATCACAGTACTTAGCTGAAATTACAGCAAAAACTATACACACTAAGAGTGTCAATTGTTTATTCAGTTCGTCCCTCTTGCTCTTAAAGCACAGAACACGACATGACAAAAATTTTCCTAGTATCTTATGTTCTAGGCGCCGTGCAATAGATTTTCAATAGACAGTGATATTTAACAAAAAATTTCATATTTTCTTCCTCCAGAATTTTTAATGACTTTTTTGCTTGGTTTCAACATTTAAACACTATTATTCCAGTCTCATGCTCCTAGGTATTCAGAAGCATTATGTTAATATTATAGAGCAGAGATGACATTTACTTTTCTTTTTCAACCATTGACCATAAACGCCAAAAATAAAATATCGATGTTAGAAGACTGACGATTAGTTGATAGTAGTTCCACGACCATCAGTTGTTGACTGTAGAGAATCTTGATCCTCTTGTACTTCATACCAGTTACCGCTGAAGGACAACAGACTGTCCTAGAAATGAGTGTTAAGTGACCAGTGACAGCCCGTGATTGGCGGCCGCCGGTCGGGTGAACCTTGTTAACAGGACGCGACTCATTACTCATCTTGTAGCCCACAAAACAGTCTTGATAGAAGAGACTGAACCAGCAGTTGAACCGCGAGAGTACAGGACTTTGACGCACAACTCTGTCTCGTGACGGAGGTAGCTACAGAAGACCACAGAGGTGGGTGGCGTGTTGACAACACAAGTGGCTCCCCATCTTCACTCACCACGGTTCACTTCATCTCAGGCGTTTCTTGATGACACCAGACTACTAGACCGTAAACACCATGCGTGTATACCCTTGTTCAGTTAACCTTGGGCCGAGGGAGGCTATGGCCCCCTTCAATGGCGAGTCGACTATACTCTGTAGGGAGCCCGTGTCGGTCCGCCTCGTTCCGCTTGCGTTACAATAGACGACGTAACCATGGAGCCATAGACGAGAATAATTAGTACAGCTACATGCTGGTTCCCTCTTCGATTTTCCTACATTTACTTCCGGCCCGCTTGCAGTCTTGAGGACGCAGCTGATGAGTGGTGATGACGTCGAGACAACCACCACCGATGATGTAAAACGTTGACATCTGGTGACTGTATCCTTGTAGACAGCATACTGAGCCAAGACAGCCTCGTTAGTGACGTGAGGCGCTGGCAGGGTGACTGGTGTATTGTCACCAACCCTAAGTAATCATGTGGTTAGTTACTGGGTCTGGTGGGGGAGGACTTGGTGTAACGTGCCTCCCCCCTTGATCTTTTCAGATAGGGTTCACGTGTGGCTGGGGCAACTGGGCAGGTGTACAAATCAGACCTGGGAAAAACAGACAATAACATGGCGGAAACATGGATATAACTCTGGGTTTGTTGGAAACTGGAAACCCCAGAGCTATCTGAGCTATCTAAAGTCTGCTATCTGAGTTAAGTACAGTTAAGAAATCTGCATCATTATTGCCTCAACAGGAAAATCTAATGAATTCTAAATTATACTAACTAAGGGAGTTACTTTAACCTTTACTGTACAGTGCGAGAACCTGTTACCATGGGGTGACGAGAGTGCACTTAATTACTGATGAGAGATGACAGAGGGTCATTCTCTCCATCTGACTCGTAACTTGAGTTATCAGTCAGCTCTGCTGAGTCAGGAATTAGGCTTGCTGAAGGCAATTCTAGTTCCTCCCTAGCCTGATAAATCTTCAACTTATTAATGTGGACAGTTTTTTCCACCTGATCCTCAAAGACTCCCATTATGACAAAATTGACAGGGTCTGCTTTATTAATTAATCACTCTGTACGGCCCCCGCCATCTATGAGTTAGTTTCCTACTCTGAATGGCGGGTACCGCTTCATTTATTCTCAAGACAAGGCTACCCTCCTTCAATTCCAGAGGTCGTACATTCCTGTCATAATAGTGAGCATATCTACCCCGTGATTTTCTTGAAGCCTCCGCTGCAATTCTCCAAGCATTCCTCATTTTATTGAGAACTTCTGAAGGATAGTCACTCCCTATGAAACATTGTGTCTGTTAAGCAGACCTGATGGGAAATTGCATGACTGACCAGTGAATAAAAGAAGGGCTTGGGTATTAATAGACTGGTGGATTGTAGTATTCAGAGCCAGTTGAACATAGGGCAGGTGTTCGTCCCATGAGTTTGTATCGCGTTCAGCAAGGATTGCAAGCATATCCTTAACTGAACGGTTGGTACGTTCTGTCATCCTGTTTGCCTGAGGGTGGTAAGCTATTGTAAAGGCTGAAGTTGTCTCCAATATCTTACAAACTTCCCTAAATATGTACCCCTTAAATTCTTGACCTCGATCCGAAACTAAAACTTTAAACGGCCCAAATACAGTTACAAATCTATTACAAAATTCCCAGGCAACAGTACGAGAATCCTTTTGATGGATGGCTATCAAGGTGGTGTATCTGGACAGATGGTCCACTAATACCAACATGTACCAATTGCATGAATGGCTGCAATGGAGATCAAACAAATCAGCCCCCACTCGGTCTAGCGGTTCTGAAATCTCTGGCAATTCCTGTAGTGGGGCTTGTACCTTAAGGGGACCTTTCCTCCTCTGGCTATTGAAGCAAGTCTTTTCGTGCTTAATTACTGCTGACAACATACCCGGGAAATAAAAGAGAGATTTTGCTTTCAAGTGAGTTTTAAAGATACCTGGGTGACCTGCAACCTTAGATGCATGTGCCAGCTTCAATGCTGCCGGTCTTAATTCGTCTGGAATAAGTAGCTGGATGGAATACTGCTCGATCTGCCTGACTATTTACATAATATAGTACTCCATCCTTTAACTCAAATTCATGTATTGGCCATTTACGATTTTTGGATGGATAATTTCCCCCTCCCAAATATTCAATAATATTTTTCCACCTAGGTTCGCTCATCTGGAATTCCTTCATTTTAACACTGGAAATATTTTCGATATTTACATTTACATTAATAGCAGCAATGTTTCTGCTTAATGTATCCGGTACAACATGTGACGGTTCAGGCTTGTAAAGGATCTGGAATGAGTGTGCAAACAATTCGTGAGACCAGCGTGACATCCGTGGGCATTTTGTACGTTTCTTAAAAATGTGTGTTAATGCTCTGTGATCAGTGTAAATTACAAAATGGCGTTGAAAAAGATATGGTTCGAAATATCTAACTGACTCTACCACTGCGAGCGCCTCTCGATCCGTGGCCGAATAAGGAACCTCTAGTCCCTTGACCTTCCTACTGAAATAGGCCACTGGATGGGAAAAATTTTCATTATGTCGTTGCATCAAACACCCACCAATAGCTATACCCCTGGAGTCTGTATGTACTTCCCACTCTTTATCAAAATCAAGCACTGTCAATACTGGTGTTGTACTGAAGCGACTTTTCATTTTAGCATAGACTGCGTCATGTTCTGGCTTCCAAATAAACTTTACATTTTTCCTTGTTAAATTGGTCAGGGGTGCTGATGTTCTTGCAAAACCCTCAATGTGATGACGAAAGTATCCGGCCGCACCCAGAAACCTGCGCACGTCCTTTGCTGTTTTTGGAGTTGGCATTTCAGCAACGGTGCGGCAAGTCAGGGTCAGGCCTGATACCGTCTGTGCTCACCTGGAATCCCAGAAATTTGCATTTCTGAGTTGCCAGGGTGCATTTCTGTACACTTAATTTAAAACCCGCTCAGTCTAACAAGGTCAAAGTCTCAGTCAAGTCTCGTAAGTGCTCATCAAACGTCCTGGAATAGATTACTACATCATCCAGGTACGCTAACGAATGCCTTCTCAAAACTGGGCGGAGGATAAAGTTAATGGCTCTCTGAAATAAAGAAGGATCTGTCTTTAGGCCGAAAGGCATCCTACGATTTGGTAAGTATGCCTGCCATCAGAGAATGCTGTTTCCTCCCTGTCTTTCTCAGACACTGCTATTGTCCAATATGCCGACTTAGCATCGAGAGTAGAAAAATACATAGCAGCTCCAAATTGATCTATTATCTCCTGAATTCGGGGCAAGGGCTAGACGTCACCCTTAGTTATTTCGATTACCTGCCGATAGTCCACACAAAAGCGACAACTACCATCAGGTTTGCGAACTAACACAACAGGAGACAGCCACGGTGACGTACCAGGTTCTATCGCGTCCTGTCTCAACATCTTCTGGCACTCATCCCTGATAGTATTCTTAGCCTGTTCCGGCAACCTCCACTGCCTAAATATAAACAGGCACGTGATCACCTGTTAGAATGGTGTGCTCAATCCTATCAAGGAGACCAATCTGACCATCCTCTGTTGCAAACAATTTTGGAATTTACGTAAAATTCCCCTCAGCCATTTTCTATTTGTCTGCGGAACATGTTGCAAATCGAATGCCGAGATTAACTTATCTATATCCTGTCTGTTACTTGAAACATCTGTCTCATTCTTTATTTTTTATGGTGTCTTGTTGTCTATCATATTTAATGCACTACATTGTGCTGTGACGGTTGGCGTCTCAGCTGATTCATGGTGAAAAATTTCTGTCATTCACCATAGTTCCCTGAGATACCCTATCACCTGCTCTGAAGCGAAAAGTCTTATGTGAGGTGTGAGTTTTCAGTTGCATATTGTCCTGGGGACCATTCAGGCTTGTTCGCATTTGTGTTCCTCACGTGTGCCCCAAAGAATGAGGTGATTTGGTAAAATGCTATGCCCAAGATTACTATCCGAGTGCCGGCGGTGGGGTGGTTCAAATAGCTTAGGCTATCACCTCATTATGTCCGGTCGTGATGGTCAAGTGGATTAAGGCGTCTTGTACATACCAGTTGCGTTGCTCCTGGGAGTATGGGTTCGAGTCACTTCTGGGGTGTGAGTTTTCAGTTGCATATTGTCCTGGGGACCATTCAGGCTTGTTCGCATTTGTGTTCCTCACGTGTGCCCCAAAGAATGAGGTGATTTGGTAAAATGCTATGCCCAAGATTACTATCCGAGTGCCGGCGGTGGGGTGGTTCAAATAGCTTAGGCTATCACCTCATTATGTCCGGTCGTGATGGTCAAGTGGATTAAGGCGTCTTGTACATACCAGTTGCGTTGCTCCTGGGAGTATGGGTTCGAGTCACTTCTGGGGTGTGAGTTTTCAGTTATATATATATATATATATATATATATATATATATATATATATATATATATATATATATATATATATATATATATATATATATCATTTAAACATAAAAACAGTATTATTTGATATATCATTTAGCAAATTGGGTTATAAAAGCAATTTTTTGGAAAATCATATTAAAATGTAAATGTTTTGCAAACGTTTCATACAACTAAGACACAGCATTCTCAAATTATATGTGTAATCTACATAAATTTAATATTTAAACATGAACAAAATATTTTTTTAATATATATAAGGGTGAAACTAGTGTTAGACTAGGCAGCATTTACCTTATTACATAAATATATACTTTTACCATTCTTGGATTAAAGGTTGCTCATGTGCCTGTTGAAACACACATGCAACTTGTCTTTCCCCACATCTCTGTTGAAACGTTACTGGAGGTTGCCATAACGTTTTGTGTTAGTTGGGCCCTGCCTGTGGTGTGGTTGTGTAAAGCTTCCCCCCTACCCTATCACGACGACTAAGAAATGTGTTACTCCTGGGCTCTATCTGCCTTACCTGTGACTGAAAGCATACAACATTTTCAGAACATTTGTAGTAGCTCAAAGCTTTAATGCCAAGCCCCTTAACAATACCATGGATATCTTCTACTTTATATAATAAGAAATATTTTTAAATGAAATTAAGAGTCAAAATCCACACGTCACAGACAAATGATGACTGTTTAGGTTGCAACGGTTAATGATAGACTATTAGAACAATTGGACAAAGGAGCATTACTGCGTTATTCAATACATGATTTTCATCTCAGTGCCAGACTATATCTGGTTAGGAACGCTATAAAAGTGATATACAATTATTGTTTCCCATACTTGGTCAAATGTAAACCATATATATGTAAATATTTACAAAGTTTAAAACCAATATTACTATTAAACATTATTAATCACCGAACGAGGTACTATAGGATCATTTACAATGAAAATGTTACTAATAGGTTATTCACTCTAGCATAAAATTTATGTCATAAACCATTGCTGGGCTTGATCCATCAACAATAGTTAAGCATCAATAGGATTTGTCAAGAAAAGAATGTGCTAATAAATTTCCCCTTTAATGTAATTAAGTAAAAGCCTCAGAGTATATTCAGTATTTTACCATCAATTAACATATTTATGTAACATTTAATAGAACTTTATATCATAAATATTTTTTTGAAAGTGAATATTAAAATGTATATACAAGTATTTCATATACATTTCTAACTTATACATCTATACTAACCTATATGTAATCTATACATATACATGGAAAAGTACATCTCTCAAACAAATATAATTATCAGAGTTCACTGTAAAGTTTTCATCTAACTGGTAATATTATGAACAGGCAAATTAAGTTAATTGTGTTCTAGAGAATAGTGAAAAGAAAATTTTAAATAATAACCACACTATAAATTTTTCATATTCTTCCAAGTGCATATCCCTTCTTTCTATTGTGGCAAGCTGGATAGCTTCCATGTCAATTCGATCATTCAATAATACACAGTGTATCACAATAATACACAATAATACACAATAATGCACAGTCGGGCACAGACAATTGTTAGAGTGCTTCAACCTTCATGCTCATCTAGCTGGTTCCGATTTTTGCGCAGGCGCGGGTGCGGTGACCCGTTGGATGGATTGACTGTGGCAGTTTTCGTGATAGCCCGTGTGAGAGAGGCGCGTCAGACTGTCGGCGTCCCTGGAATTCGCAAATTTTGTTCACTATGTGACGCTGTGCAATAAAAGATGAGGTATAATATCAGTTGTCGACCTCCTTGGAATCCAGAAGCTCTGTGATGGAAAAATTATTTTGAAATTAGTGAATGAATCGTCGTTTAGGAGATTTATGGACAGGACTGAAGGCTGTAATCATCAGTTAATGGGTGACATGGATCAGTGAAGGTCGACGACCTCGGGGAAGGACACGACTTATGTAGTTGTGTGTGACCTACCATTTGAAATGCCTGGCGGTGTGCTGTGGGGCGGGGGGGGGGGGGGGGGCACTCTTCTACTACTTCTCTCTTCTCCTTCTCTTCTGATTGGTGTTCTTCCACAACACTTTACATCTGGACCTGCGAAGGGAGTTTTGTTTAGGAGCTGGACTGCGGAAATGAACCTTGTGAATAATATCCCCACACAATTGAAGATGGAATGATGCACAGTGAATGTTTTAACAAGAACAGGAACATACCTGTTTTAGTGCAGGCTGTCTGGGCAAGTGAAGGCTATGTGTCGTGATGCTCCAGATGTCCAGGAAAATCTGTTCCCCGAAGTGGATTTTCCGCCGATGGTGGGACCCGTGCACAGTGGAGGTGGTGAGATGGTTGGTGAATCCTTGGAGGCATCGTGTCTTGTCCTTGTAGATGGGGTTTGTGTTGATAAAACTCTAATGCCTGCTCCGTCATCTGTCACTAGTTGTGTGGCGAATGATAGCGTCGATCGTCAGATATGATTTCTGGGGAGGTGGGTAGCAATGGTGGTTGTGGTTGGGTTGAGGTTTCCAGGACGGCTAATTTATTTTTTTGGCGATACAGTACTGCATTGCAAAGGTAGGAAGATGACTGGGGAGGTGTTGGTGAAAACCCTAAATGAGGTATGTAGTTGATGGTTCGAGTGATGACGGTGGATTGTCTATGGCTCATTGGATTCATCCTAGTGTATGTGGGAGTGAGGAGGTGGATGTGTCCAAAGAAGTGGTTCATGAGGTGGGGAGGTGTGTGCTGTCTCACGGTGATTGGATCGTAGTTGATACAGGAGAGACTTACTATCAGTCGATGAAGGTTGTGTTTAGACGGTTGTCTTTGGTTTGTGGTGATGGAATTGCTGATGTGTTTGGTTTGGAGGAGTGTTTTATGTCTGGGGTTACGGATAAGTTGGCTGTAGTTGATGGCGGAGAACATGGTGTTGACATGGGTGGAGAGTTCAGTGTTGGTTGATTCCTAGCTTTGTTGTTAATTATTATTAAGCCCTTTTGCTATACTATTCTGAATGTGAATAGATTGCTTGACGTCAGAAAAAGGCGACGTAAAGTAATCTTAACTGGATGAGCTTCTTTGGTGTTTTCATTTTGATGCTTTGTTAATTCAACAACACAGTGTTAAAAATCTGGATCAATTAAAGTTGTTGGCTCAGTTGTTTCAGATTGTTTTTCAGTCGTTGTCGCTCCTTAGAATGTCATCATCGATTGGGCCATATGGTTACGATTTTCAAGGTTTATGCTCCATCGGGGAATGCGAAACAGAAAGATTGGAAACACTGCTTGGTTGTGGATTTCCTTCAGTTTTTTATGTATAATACGTGATCGCTGGTGCTAGGTGGGGATTTAAATTGTCACATCTGTTTGTGACATTTGGGATGGTGGTTCTGAATGTATCGAAGGTGTTGGTGAACTTGATTAGAGTATATAATTTATCGGGATGTGACTCTGATATCTCCAGGGCTGGTGACATTCACACATCTTTGTCGCACGAATGCAACAAGGTTAGATTGTATTTACACTCACCCAAACTTGTTAGTAGTACAACACCCAGCAGGATAAATTTTAAATACAGTCTACTATTAAATATAAAGTCCATTCTTAATTAAAATATTAAATTAAATTAAACTAATAAGTCAACGATTTAAAGTGCGTAAATCAAATAAACTCCTGCTGTAAAGATTCCCCACATATTTATGGTCATTCTAACCTAGATGGTCTGGAAACTAGTTCATCCATAATATACCAGTACTTGGACCATGTTTATGGTCCTTTAAACTGAGATTGTCCAGAAATTAGACTATTTTCAAGAACAGGCTTGTCTCAGACCATGTTAATGGTCTTAAACGAACCGGATCAACCAAAATTAACAAGTTTATCAAATCTAAGCCTACAGTGGCTCTTAGAACACATGTTTATGGTTCTTCGTACCTAGATCATATTTATGATGAAAAGAACTAGTGTGTATATATAATTTATCAAATATAATAGTAAAAGTAAACTGCTATGTGTAACCATTTGTAGCCTTATTCAGTCAACTTCAATTTGTTATTTTTTTTTAACTTAACCAAACTTGTTATTTTTTTATTATTATTATTTTCTACCACAGACGTGGCCACACATTTACAATGCTAACCAGCATATATACATTTTCTTCTGTCCTCCATGGACAGGGTTAGAGATCAGTTAAACATATAGTTCAGGGATTTATTGAACAATCAACCAGAGAAGGTGATTCGGTACTTTTAAATTGCTAAGCTAACCTACATACGTAAATACATAGATACACAGATTTCCGTATGCCCTACATAAAGTGATCGAAGTGTCATTAATGTGCATTTACAAAGGTGAAATGCAATTTTGATCAGCTTCCATATGTACTTTATACACATACATATACATACACACACATATATACGTACATATACATATATACATGCATATACACACACATGCATTCACATACATTTGTCTCTTTTACTCTGACAGGGTGAGATAGCTGACAGAGAAACTAGTGTGCAATTAAGCACTTAATCACTGAAGTTGATTAAGGTGCTTTTACAAGCTCAGGTTATATAGCTACATCACATACATACATTGTATAATTGATACATTACATGGTCAATCTTGGGTACAAGTCCAATATATCCTCAAGTGTTCCAGTACTCATATAGTAATTACACAGTTCAGCATACCTCAGCCCAGGAGGGCGAAAGTCAGACAATATGGGACATTCTACAATATAATGTTCAAGAGAGTGCATGTTTTCTATTTCACAAAGTTGACACATTGTGTACTCGACATTTGGGTTTTGAGAAAGCTGCCAGATACGTCTATATCCCAGGCGTATTCTGGCCACTATAACATCACATTGCCGGGTTCTTGTTCTGTTAGTCCCATATGTGAATGTCTCCTCACGATATCTATCATAATATTTAATGCTACAACTTTCAGGTCTTTGTGAATTTGCTAGGTCGGTGAGATCTTCATTAGATATTTGTTTAAGTATTCTCTTTGTCACTGCTAATGAAACTTTGTCACTGTTCGTTATTCTCTTTGTTACTGTCCATATCAATTTCTACCACTGGTTTTCTACAGGCTGTCTTTGCAAGCATATCAACAGTGTCATGCCTTGAGATGCCAACATGTGATGGTATCCATAGGAATTTAATTTCAAATCTGTATTCTTTAGCAGCTAAAACATTCATTTGAATATCACTGACTATTTTATGGGTGTCACTACTATGTGAGTTCAGTGCCAGGAGTGCACTCGGCGAGTCACAGTATATAAGTCCACTGCCTTTGTCTTAAAAATTCAGTGGCAAGGTATATTCCTGCAAGTTCGGTTTGAGTTGTACTTGCCCAGTCAATGACACGCTTCATTGCTGTATGTACGAGAGAAGATTGTTCAAATATATTGCATGTACATCTGGTACATCGTCCACCTTCTTCTACAGAACCGTCGGTATAGCACTGATACACATCGTTACCCATACTCTGAGTACTTTCAGTGTTAACTGTTTTAATAATGTAGAGTGCACACTATCTTTCGTGGGCGCATTTACAAAATCAACTGATAGATCCTAGTTATCCCATGCAGTAATTGGTTGATTAATCATTAATTGAGTTGGGTACATATTTAATATTTTGATGGAGTTGGCTACCTTGTAGAACCAAAATACATAATCAGATTGCGTTCTTCTTCTATAAACCTCTGGTGAGTGCAGCATATTAGAAAGTTTAGCTTGAAACGTTATGTGTTGTCTAGATCTACTCAAAGCCTTCGCACCGAAAACTGTGCTAATAGACAAAATTCTCTCACTTATGGTAGGTAATTTTAACTCTGCTCTCATATTAACTATTCTCGTGGACTTTGGAGCTCCAAGGATGAGACGCATAACTTCATTTTGCAACGTTTCAAGAGATTTCAGCTCTTTGTCAGTATACAGTCTGAGATGTAGAGCATTGTAATCAATCACAGAGCGTATAAATGATACATAAAACATTCTAGCAAGATTCACGTTAATTCCATGATTGACTCCAACAAGGACCCGCAAGGGCTTTAATCTCTCCCATAGTCTCCTCTTGAGAGAAGAAAGGTACTCAGGGTCGTTAATGGGGACACCAAGGTATCTGTAAGACTCGCAGTTCTCAAGTGCTCGCACATTTGTGTGATAATTGGGTGGTGGAATACCACATGAACGAGGGCACGAGTTTTCTGTACAGAGATAAGGAGGCCACATTCCTCAGCTCTAGTAGTAAAAGCATCGAGCAGAACTTGCATTCTAGGCTCGGAGGCAGCCTGTAAACATATATCATCAGCATAGCAAATGACAGTGTTTTCATCATTAGTTGGAAGATCTTTAATAAGTTTATGCATCAGAACGTTGAACAACAAAGGGCTGAGGACCCCTCCTTGTGGAGTTTCCAGTTCAAAGTGTTTGCTCTCTGTGCTTTTAACACTGTTACGGCCCTATTGGGTCGCAACTGGGTTCTTTCTCTGATGTTATTAGAGTTAGGGTATCCGGCCCCAAGTTAGTAGTGGCTTTCAAGAGGTGTGTTCCGTAACGCAAGTAAATTAAA
The DNA here is from genome assembly GCF_040958095.1 of Procambarus clarkii. NCBI lineage: Eukaryota > Metazoa > Arthropoda > Malacostraca > Decapoda > Cambaridae > Procambarus > Procambarus clarkii. The sequence continues at coordinate 22,727,588 of NC_091166.1, read as the reverse complement.
GGGGAAGGGATAAAACTGCACAAAATTAAATAAATATTCACCACCACCAATAAATAAATATATAAACCGTCACACGCGGTTACCATGACTACACATATGTACAATCACTTGTCTGACTCTGGACGTTCACGGTGCTCAAGACGAGTGGTCCTGGTTCTCCTGTGGCCTCACGATAAATCCTTTGATTCCCTCGGCGAGTCTACCCCGGCCACAGGCCAGCCAAATCACAGTCCCACTGGGTGCACCTTCGTGGAGGCCTTCAACCACAAATCCAGCCTGTAGCTGGCAGGTTCCAATCAGTTCCGCTGGTTAGGCCACTCCACGACCGATACTAGGGTTGCGAGCCCTAGGCAGGAGCCTCGTGTGATTCCACAGATCACTCTCCTCACCACAACACCCCAGTGGCTAGTCTTCTCCACCAGTCAGCCCCGGGTACGCCAATTCCTCAAATGCCACGTCACAGGCAGGCTAACACAACAGTGTTCATCCGGGGGGGGGGGGGGGTGACTCACAGCTTCAGCAGTAAATGCGTGGAGGTTCTACGGCTGCCTTGGGTAGACTGATCCACCGTCCACTACAGCAGTCCCAGGTCGACTCTGTAATCAGACACGTCATCAGTACTAGGGACACCCTAGGGCACCTCACTTACAGGCTTAGACACAAACGCCCACCTATCCACTCCATAGATGGCATTGCTGTCTAAGCGTCACCTCACCAGAGGTCAGCAGCGGCTATGTTATGAGCTGATCAGGACGGGAAACCAGCCCCTGTGGCCGGTATATCCTGTCCTCACTAGATGGCGTCGTCCATTTGAAGGGAGTTTCGGGAGCCGACTCACAGATGGCGTGGACGTCACTGCTCCGTGCTTCGACGATAGGCTCGGGTCCGTAACAAACACCATTAAACAAAACATATGCTGTTCGATTAGACAAATAGCCCTTTATCCATTTCAGTAATTTTCCTTGTATTCCCAGCTCGGCAAGCTGTTCTAGTATGATTTCCCTGTTTGCTGTATCAAAAGCTGCTGCTAGGTCGATGAAGACTGTTTGAGGGGAAGCTTCAATATGTGCGAAGTACTCAGCAAAACAGTGTTGTGTACTGAGCCCAGGCATGAATCCAAACAGTTGAGGTAACGAGTGCCCCTGTATACGATACATGAGTCGGTTAAGGACAATGAGTTCAAGCACTTTACAGACACACAATGTTAGAGATATGGGTCCATAATTATCTGAGTGTGGATTGGGGATGGGAACAATGACACTCTTTTGCAGAGTGCCATTGTTCTAATTGATGGTTCGGTGTCTGTTGGGGCGTGTGTCATTAAGTTTGTGCTGTATGTTAATTGGGAGTGAGCTGTAGCTTGATGTTAGTGCCCATTGATCAAGGAGAATGTTTGCTTGATCTAGTGGGCTATGGTGCAACGGTTAGGTTGGGTAGCTTCTAGAGATTTTTCGTATCTTTTCCCAAACTTCAACAAGTGTTGTTTACTCCTTTATACTTTGCAGGAACTCTTCTCAATGTTTATTACGTATGACGTTGCTCATGTCTGTTATGATCCCAGGCAGCCGAAAAACGTGTCTCGCCTTTGAGAATTATTCTATCAAGCCTGATCTGACTAGGAGGTCGGAAATACAGACATGAAGATTCATATGTAAAAATAATCGGGTAAATTTTACACGGAGTTTAAGATTATGGGCAGTGAATAAGAAAATAGATAAATGACTGGTTAGGAGATGTAGATAATTTACTGGAGGCGTGACGCTATCTTCTGGAGGGCTTTGAGCTCACTTGAGTGCCAAACATCGCAGGGGGAAGCCGTGCTCCATTTGAGCTCCCGTCAGAAAGGAACCCCTAGTGATATATCTCTGAGAGAAGAGAAGTGTGCAGACGTGCCAGCTGTAGAATCGAGCTAGGAACGCTGTGGTCTCAAGTCCTGGACGGGGAGGAGAGTTTAAGCCGCCCAGAGACATTATCATGGGCTGTGGGAGCGCCCTGACCACATGCCATCAGAGGGATAGCGCCCTCTAGACAGTCTATGGTAAGCACGATTTAAGCCAGTTCATAGTGATTGCTTGTAGTTGGTCGTGTGCCCAGCAATGTAGACAGTAACAATGTTTATTGATAAGGCAGAAGGCCTAAAATAAGAGAGTGGAGAGGGAGGAACACGGAGCGACGTCCGTCCCCTCTGAGCGCTGGCAGGTGACTGAGGCGGAGTCCTCCCAGAGTGAGTGAGGCCCGCCGGGCTGGGTGGAGCATGGACCAGCCCAAAACGGGGGGACCACTCACACAGTATGTAGAGAGCAGATAGATGTAGGAGGTAAACATATTGTGTGGTTATTTTTGGTTATGTGTTTAAGGGGAGACATTTTTATTGGAGTGTCAATGGGTTGCAGGTTTGTCTTTAGGGAAGAAGTTGCTGAGAACTTCGAAGCCAGCACAGAGGGAGTAGTTGATGAGACTCCAAGGTAGTGGAGGAGAGGACCTCGAGCTGTGAGGAGAAGCAGTGAAGAGGAGTGTCACGTGCTTCTGTAGAGGTGTTGAAGCATCAAAGTTGCTCGAGGAATCTTCATGGTGTAGTAGTCGGGAGAGCTGTGGAGGACCCTAGTAGAAGTGGTGGTGCACCATAGTTGTTCAAGGAAAACTTTATGGTGTAGCAGCCAAAAAGTGCTGCAGAGGATCCTGGTAGTTAAGCCCGGAAGAACCTCAAGATATGGGTAGTGAACTTCCAGATGTGGAAGGGGAGTTCTAAATGATTACTTGTAGGGAGATGATAGTGTTTGTCATTAGCGTGCAAGACACAGTGAGAGGTGAGTGATTGTTTGCTATTTTTTGTACCAAGGAGTGTTTATACTGAAGCATAGAGTTACAGTCGTACGCTGGATTACCTACAGATGTATGTGTTCTAGGACTGATAGGGTGATCGATTGATCATTGTTGCGTATCAAGGAACATTTATACTGATATATATGTTATTGCATTCATACGTTGATTTTCTTTGTACATGTTTAAAGATATATATTCTCTTGCTGATAGTGCAACATTGTATTATAAGACTTGACCTACTTGAGGAGGTTGGTAATATTAGGTGGTGAATCAGGAGATAGAACACCACTTGATAAGCTGATGATAGAGTTCTGATGGCGTTGGAGTGCAACCTGACTGAAATAGTATAGAGTGTAGGATTCATTATTATTATATATGTGTATTTATTGTGTATGTGCTTTGTCCAGTAAATGTATTCAAATTTGCTGGTGTTTGCCCTTGTCCTAGTGAGGCTTCCCAGGAAATAGTAAAGAAAGAGAGAGAGAGAAAGAACCAAGAACCACCGCTGTGGACAGGGTCGGCCGGAAAACTAGTAAGTCAAAGGGGATTGAGGAGATCATATCACATAAGGAGAGAGTGGGGAGTCACAACGGCTCGAGAGGGTGTGTGCACGTGACAATGAGGCTGAGTGTTGGAGCCGCATCCCTTAAACGTGTGACGTTGAGCCCCTCTCCAAGAGCCAGAAGCGCCTAGTGTGATCTCCTAGTGAAGTATAAGCACTCTACCGAGTTGTGGGTTGGGTTGTCCATAAAAGAGGAACAACGCGACAACACCACCAACCAACACTATAATAAATTGGGGGCCTGTGTCCAGGAGAGTGAACTGACACACCCACACCCTGTCCAAGAGTGGATTTGTACACCCCTGGTTGAAATAGATAAACTGTGTGACCACAGGTGTATATTCTCTCTCTTGGGAAGACTCACAGGACAAGATGGATAAGGTGCAGCGTTTGTGGAGTCAGGCAAGCCTGAGGACTTGGAAGGTTGCACGAAGGATCAATTAAAACAAATAGCAGAAGAATGTGGCATCAGGTTGAAAGCATCTAAAGTAGCTGGGATGAAGGATGAGATCCTAAGGCAGTTAAGAGCCAAAAGTGAAGCGGCAGAGCAAGGAGCCCAGAAAGGAGCTGAAAGTGGAAAGGAGGATGATGGGCAGGATGAAGTGAGATCTCAGGGATCGAGTAGGAGCAGTAAGAGTAGCCGCAGTAGCAGGAGTAGCCGGAATAGGAGCTTGGAGAGATTCCAGTTAGAGCTCCAGATGCAGCGTGAGGAGAGACACTTCCAGTTGGAAAAGATGAAATTAGAACTCCAGATGAAAAATGAAGCCGAGAAGGAAAGAAAGAGAAAACCAAACTGTAAGTAGAAAAAGAGAAAACCAGAGTAAGAGAACTGGAGTTGGAACAAGAGAAAGAAAAAGAGAAAGCAAGACTAGAGGAGGAGAAAGAAAAAGAGAAAACAAAACAAATGTAGATAGAAGCGAACAGAACCTTGGCTGAACAAAGGATTGAACATGGGTTGCCAGTGGGCACCACCCAGGTATCACACTCACCAAATGTTAGGGTTAGGGAGAAGGACATTCCCTTGTTTGTGCCCAAAGAAGCAGAGAGCTTCTTCGAGCATTTTGAAAAAGTAGCCAGCATCAAGGAGTGGTCACAGGAGGAATGGGCCCAGCTGGTCCAATTAAGATTGACCGGTGCAGCCAGGGAGGCGTACACCCAATTGTCACTGGAAGAGTGCCAGGATTATGCCACAGTAAAGAGCAGCATATTGCGCTCGTTTCAGCTAACCCCAGAAGCTTATAGGAAGCGCTTCAGAGAGATGATCAAAGTTGGAGCATGTACCATTGCTGAGACAGCAAGGGATCTGGAAAGTCGATCCCAGAAGTGGATTGAGGCTGCTGGAGTTGGATCTTACGCTGACCTGAAGCAACTGATGGTCATGGAGAAGTTCTTGGAGATGATGCATCCTGAAACAAAGTTCGCGATCCAAGAAGCGGGGTTAAAGGATGTGAAGGATGCCGCAGATAGGGCAGATATGATTACTGAAGCGTACAAGAGCTTGAGGGAGAACAGAGTGAAGAATGAGGTGAGACCCAGCAATGGCAGATCCAGTGGAGTCTGGGGAGGAAGAAATTATGAAATACCCAGAGGAGTCTGGAGTGAGAAGAATTTTGATAAATGGGCATATAAACGTAAGTACCCTAAAACTCAGAGGAGTAGGTCGTGCACTTCGTCTGAAAGTGAGGATGGAGGAGCTAAACGAGAAACTAATCGTTATCCAGGAAATCAAGAGTCCAATATAGCCCCACAGAGTACAAATAGTACGTCTGGCCCGAGGAACTCCAATACGAGTGGACAAAGTCAGAGCCGCTCTGGTACATATAGAAGAGATTTTTCCCAGGTGAGGTGTTACAATTGTAACGGATTGGGTCACGTGATGCGAGATTGTAGGCAGGGCAAAAGAGTTGTGACCCTGGCCATGTGTGACCCCCGAAGTATATATACTAATGTGTTCCAAGACAAACCACAGAAGGTAAACTTTTGAACGAGAGGTATAGGCAACTCCAATACGAGTGGACGAAGTCAGAGCCGCTCTGGTACATATAGAAGAGATTTTTCCCAGGTGAGGTGTTACAATTGTAACGGATTGTGTCACGTGATGCGAGATTGTAGGCAGGGCAAAAGAGTTGTGACCCTGGCCATGTGTGACCCCTGAAGTAAATATACTAATGTGTTCCAAGACAAACCACAGAAGGTAAACTTAGTGAACGAGAGGTATAGGCCGTTCATGAGCAAAGGTTGGATCAGTATAGGAGGCCAGCCTGAGGTAGAAGTTGGTATCTTAAGGGATACCGGAGCTAATCAGAGCTTGATTTCGAGAAGCCTGATTGGGAATGATCGACGGTTAGCTGGCAGTGGGAAGATGAAAGTATACGGGTTAGTGTCTGAGAGTGACATGCCCGTATGTGCTGTCCAGCTAAGGTCGGAATATGTGTCGGCAGAGGTGATGTTGGGAGTATACCCCGACATACCTGTACCAGGAGTCCAAGTGATCCTGGGGAATGACTTGTGCGGGACAAAGGTGTTGCCAGGAGTCATAGCAGAGACCGTGCCAGAGGAGTGCCCAGAAGGCCATGGCACGGGTGAGAGACCTGAGAGTGTGATCCTGACTGACATCCGAGGAGATGCGTCAGGAGACCGCCAAGATATTGAGAACCCTGTCTCGGTAGTGATGAAAGTAGAGGTGGCCGACGAGGAAGATGCTAGTGAAGATGAGACAGTGTCGATTCAACCGGTGGAAGATACCGACGTAGATATAGCGTGGCTGTTTGAGGAAGGCCCAGCCCAGGAAAATGGAGTCTCGGTGAGGTCAAAAGTGAAGATGGTCAAAAACCGAAGAAGAATCATGTGAAGAGAGCGGACCTGAGTAGAGTCCAGTCTGCTGAAATTAAGAGTAGGGAGGTGAATGCAACTGTGCTGAGTAGAAATGAGGAAGGATGTGGACCTACTGAGGACGGGAGTAGAGCGTCAAGTTGTCCACGAGCACAGAGACATATGGATAGTGGAGTTAAGTTGTTTGAGATGTCAGGAGTTGGCATGTTTCACAGAAAACGTGGAGGAGAGATAGTTAAGAAGAGTGATAGCCGAGAAAACGAAAGGAGAAGGAACAGTATGTGTGGAGAGATGCTTACGAACACTCTACGAGAGGTAAAGCGACATGTATGGTCGAGTGCTGTTCGATGTAGTACAGTGCTCGAAGAAACTTTTAGGGAACGAAGAAGAGTTGAAGGAGAAGAAATGGAGTTGTATAGAGGTAAGAAGTGTGGGAAGAGGATGATGATACGATCATGGAGGAATAGAGGAAAGCCGAGGTCTCGATGGAAGTCAAACAGGATGAGGTCTCGGATAAATGACGAGACGAAAGGGAGGATCGTCGGTGAAGACGAGGGAGTGAAGTATGATGACAGGAGACGAAAGTATAATGGCAGTAGATGGAAATGTGAAGACGACAGAGGAGGTACAGGCAGTAGATGTCTGACTCTGGACGTGAAGAGAAGAAGACGGGGAAACGGAGGGTGGAAACAATAAGTAGAGTGGACCGATGGAGTGCAAACGTGCAAGGAGGACAGACTAGCCAAGAGGTGCCAGAGAAGCCAGATCGTTTGTGAGAAGATCCTGTTTCTGGCGAGTTGTGAACCAAATATTGTTGACCGAGGCACCCGCTGGACTTGTGATCCTGTGGTCCTGGGTTCGATCCCAGGCGCCGGCGAGAAACAATGGGCAGAGTTTCTTTCACCCTATGCCCCTGTTACCTAGCAGTAAAATAGGTACCTGGGTGTTAGTCAGCTGTCACGGGCTGTTTCCTGGGGGTGGAGGCCTGGTCGCGGACCGGGCCACGGGGACACTAAAAAGCCCCGAAATCATCTCAAGATATCCTCAAGATAACCTGTACAAGTGTCGCCAGACTTTGGAGCGCCGTTTACGTTATTTGTAGATGCCAGAGATATAGGGGCTGGAGCTGTACTGACGCAGGAGAATGATGGAATTTACCGCCCCGAGTCCTTCTTTTCGAAGAAGTTCGTTAAGCACCAGAGGTCGTACAGTACGGTCGAGAAAGAGACTTTGGCCCTGGTGATGGCATTGAAACATTTTGAAGTGTATGTCAGTGGGGGAGGACACCCAGTGATGGTGTATACAGGCCATAATCCCCTAGTTTTCCTGAGGAAAAAGAAGCATGCAAACTAGAGGTTAACCAGATGGTTTTTATCGCTCCAAGAGTATGACCTGGTGATAACGCATATAAGAGGTCGAGACAATGTAGTGGCTGATGCGTTATCTCGAGCCTAGCCACTAGAATAATTATCAAAAGCAAAGGGGAAGGAGTGTTATGATCCCAGGCAGCCGAAAAACGAGTCTCCCCTTTAAGAATTATTCTATCAAGCCTGACCTGACTAGGAGGTCGGAAATACAAACATGAAGATTCATATGTAAAAATAATTGGGTAAATTTTACACGGAGTTTAAGATTATGGGCAGTGAATAAGAAAATAGATAAATGACTGGTTAGGAGATGTAGATAGTTTGCTGGAGGCGTGAGGCTAGCTTCTGGAGGGCTTTGAACTCACTTGAGTGCCAAACATCGCAGGGGGAAGCCGTGCTCCGTTTGAGCTCCCATCAGAAAGGAACCCCTAGTGATATATTTCTAAGAGAAGAAAAGTGTGCAGACGTGCCAGCTGTAGAATCGAACTGGGAACGCTGTGGTCTCAAGTCCTGGAAGGCGAGGAGAGTTTATTAAGCCGCCCAGAGACATTATCGAGGGCTGTGGGAGCGCCTTGGCCATCAGAGGGATAGCGCCCTCGACTAGACAATCTGTGGTAAGCATGATTTAAGCCAGTTCATAGTGATTGCTTGTAGTTTGTCGTGTGCCCAGGAATGTAGACAGTAGCAATGTTTAATGATAAGTCCGACATGTTTTGATAAGGCCGAACTGCCTAAAATAAGAAAGTGGAGAGGGAGGAACATGGAGCGACGTCCGTCCCTTCTGAGCGCTGGCAGGTGACGGAGGCGGAGGACCCTCCCAGAGTGAGTGAGACCCGTGGGCGAGGTGGAGCATGGACCACCCCAAAACGGGGGACCACTCACACAGAATGTAGAGAACAGATAGATGTTGGAGGCAAACATATTTTGTGGTTATTTTTGTTTATGTGTTTAAGGGGAGACATTTTTATTGGAGTGTCAATGGGTTGCAAGTTTGTCTTTGGGGAAGAAGTTGCTGAGAACTTCGAAGCCAGCACAGAGGGAGTAGTTGATGAGACTCCAAGGTAGTGGAGGAGAGGACCTCGAGCTGTGAGGAGAAGCAGTGAAGAGGAGTGTCATGTGCTTCTGTAGAGGTGGTGAAGCACCATAGTTGCTCGAGGAAACTTCATGGTGTAGCAGCCGGGAGAGCTGTGGAGGACTCTAGTAGAAGTGGTGGAGCACCATAGTTGTTCAAGGAAAACTTTACGGTGTAGCAGCCAAGAAGTGCTGCAGAGGATCCTGGTAGTTAAGCCCGGAAGAACCTCAAGATATCAGGGTAGTGAACTTCCAGATGTGGAAGGGGAGTTCTAAATGATTACTTGTAGGGAAGTGATAGTGTTTGTCATTAGCGTGCAAGATGCAGTGAGAGGTGAGTGATTGTTTGCTATTTTTTGTACCAAGGAGTGTTTATACTGAAGCATAGAGTTACAGTCGTAGGCTGGATTACCTACAGATGTATGTGTTCTAGGACTGATAGGGTGATCGATTGATCATTGTTGTGTATCAAGGAACATATATACTGATATATATGTTATTGCATTCATACATTGATTTTCTTTGTACATGTTTATAGATATATATTCTCTTGCTGATAGTGCAACATTGTATAATAAGACTTGACCTACTTGAGGAGGTTGGTAATATTAGGTGGTGAGTCAGGAGATAGAACACCACTTGATAAGCTGATGATAGAGTTCTGATGGCGTTGGAGTGCAACCTGACTGAAATAGTATAGAGTGTAGGATTCATTATTATTATATATGTGTGTTTATTGTGTATGTGCTTTGTTAAGTAAATGTATTCAAATTTGCTGGTGTTTGCCCTTGTCCTAGTGAGGCTTCCCAGGAAATAATAAAGAAAGAGAGAGAGAGAAAGAACCAAGAACCACCCCTGTGGACAGGGTCGGACGGAAAACTAGTAAGTCAAAGGTGATTGAGGAGATCATATCACATAAGGAGAGAGTGGGTGTGTGCACGTGACAATGAGGCTGAGTGTTGGAGCCGCATCCCTTAAACGTGTGACGTTGTGCCCCTCTCCAAGAGCCAGAAGCGCCTAGTGTGATCTCCTAGTGAAGTATAAGCACTCTACCGAGTTGTGGGTTGGGTTGTCCGTAAAAGAGGAACAACGCGACAACACCACCAACCAACACTATAATAAATTGGGGGCCTGTGTCCAGGAGAGTGAACTGACACACCCACACCCTGTCCAAGAGTGGATTTGTACACCCCTGGTTGAAATAGATAAACTGTGTGACCACAGGTGTATATTCTCTCTCTTGGGAAGACTCACAAGACAAGATGGATAAGGTGCAAGCGTTTGTGGAGTCAGGCAAGCCTGAGGACTTGGAAGGTTGCACGAGGGATCAATTAAAACAAATAGCAGAAGAATGTGGCATCAGGTTGAAAGCATGTAAAGTAGCTGGGATGAAGGATGAGATCCTAAGGCAGTTAAGTGCCAAAAGTGAAGCGGCAAAGCAAGGAGCCCAGAAAGGAGCTGAAAGTGGAAAGGAGGATGATGGGCAGGATGAAGTGAGATCTCAGGGATCGAGTAGGAGCAGTAAGAGTAGCCGCAGTAGCAGGAGTGGCCGGAATAGGAGCTTGGAGAGATTCCAGTTAGAGCTCCAGATGCAGCATGAGGAGAGACACTTCCAGTTGGAAAAGATGAAATTAGAACTCCAGATGAAAAATGAAGCCGAGAAGGAAAGAAAGAGAAAACCAAACTGGAAGTAGAAAAAGAGAAAACCGAACTGGAAGTAGAAAAAGAGAAAACCAGAGTAAGAGAACTGAAGTTGGAACAAGAGAAAGAAAAAGGAAAGCAAGACTAGAGGTGGAGAAAGAAAAAGAGAAAACAAAACAAATGCAGACAGAAGCGAACAGAACCTTGGCTGAACAAAGGATTGAACATGGGTTGCCAGTGGGCACCACCCAGGTATCACGCTCACCAGATGTTAGGGTTAGGGAGAAGGACATTCCCTTGTTTGTGCCCGAAGAAGCAGAGAGCTTCTTCGAGCATTTTGAAAAAGTAGCCAGCATCAAGTAGTGGCCAAAGGAGGAATGGGCCCAGCTGGTCCAATTAAGATTGACAGGTGCAGCCAGGGAGGCATACACCCAATTGTCACTGGAAGAGTGCCAGGATTATGCCACGGTAAAGAGCAGCATATTGCGCTCGTTTCAGTTAATCCCGGAAGCTTATAGGAAGCGCTTCAAAGAGATGATCAAAGTTGGGACATGTACTTTTGCTGAGACAGCAAGGGATCTGGAAAGACGATTCCAGAAGTGGATTGAGGCTGCTGGAGTTGGATCTTACGCTGACCTGAAGCAACTGATGGTCATGGACAAGTTCTTGGAGATGATGCATCCTGAAACAAAGTTCAAGATCCAAGAAGCGGGGTTAAAGGATGTGAAAGATGCCGCAGATAGGGCAGATATGATTACTGAAGCGTACAAGAGCTTGAGGGAGAACAGAGTGAAGAATGAGGTGAGACGCAGCAATGGCAGATCCAGTGGAGTCTGGGGAGGAAGAAATTATGAAAGACCCAGAGGAGTCTGGGGGTGAGAAGAATTTTGATAAATGGGCATATAAACGTAAGTACCCTAAAACTCAGAGGAGTAGGTCGTGCACTTCGTCTGAAAGTGAGGATGGAAGAGCTAAACGAGAAACTAATCGTTATCCAGGAAATCAAGAGTCCAATAAAGCCCCACAGAGTACGAGTAGTACGTCTGGCCCGAGGAACTCCAATACGAGTGGACAAAGTCAGAGCTGCTCTGGTACATATAGAAGAGATTTTTCCCAGGTGAGGTGTTACAATTGTAACGGATTGGGTCACGTGATGCGAGATTGTAGTCAGGGCAAAAGAGTTGTGACCCTGGCCATGTGTGACCCCTGAAGTAAATATACTAATGTGTTCCAAGACAAACTACAGAAGGTAAACTTAGTGAACGAGAGGTATAGGCCGTTCATGAGCAAAGGTTGGATCAGTATAAGAGGCCAGCCTGAGGTAGAAGTTGGTATCTTAAGGGATACCGGAGCTAATCAGAGCTTGATTACGAGAAGCCTGATTGGGAATGATCGACGGTTAGCTGGTAGTGGGAAGATGAAAGTGTACGGGTTATTGTCTGAGAGTGACATGCCCGTATGTGGTGTCCAGCTAAGGTCGGAATATGTGTCGGCAGAGGTGATGTTGGGAGTATCCCCCGACATACCTGTTCCAAGAGTCCAAGTGATCCTGAGGAATGACTTGTGCGGGACAAAGGTGTTGCCAGGAGTCATAGCGGAGACTGTGCCATATGAGTGCCCAGAAGGCCACGGCACGGGTGGGAAACCTGAGAGTGTGATCCTGACTGACATCCGAGGAGTTGCGTCAGGAGACCGCCAAGCCATTGAGAACTCTGTCTCGGTAGTGACGAAAGGAGAGGTGGCAGAGGAGGAAAATGCTGGAGAAGATGAGACAGTGTCGATTCAACCGGTGGAAGATACCGACGTAGATATAGCGTGGCTGTTTGAGGAAGGCCCAGCCCAGGAAAATGGAGTCTCGGTCAGGTCAAAAGTGAAGATGGTCAAAAACCGAAGAAGAATCATGTTAAGAGAGCGGACCTGAGTAGAGCCCAGTCCGCTGAAATTAAGAGTCGGGAGGTGAATGCAACTGTGCTGAGTAGAAATGAGGAAGGATGTGGACCTACTGGGGACGAGAGTAGAGCGTCAAGTTGTCCACGAGCACAGAGGCATATGGATAGTGGAGTTAAGTTGTTTGAGATGTCAGGAGTTGGCATGCTTCACAGAAAACGTGGAGGAGAGATAGTTAAGAAGAGTGATAGCCGAGAAAGCGAAAGGAGAAGGGACAGTATGTGTGGAGAGATGCTTACGAACACTCTACGAGAATGTAAAGCGACATGTATGGTCGAGTGCTGTTCGATGTAGTACAGTGCTCGAAGAAACTTTTAGGGAACGAAGAAGAGTTGACGGAGAAGAAAAGGAGTTGTATAGAGGTGAGCAGTGTGGGAAGAGGATGATGATGCAAGCATGGAGGAATGGAGGAAAGCTGAGGACTCGATGGAAGTCAAACAGGATGAGGTCTCGGATAAATGAGGAGTCGAAAGGGAGGATCGTCGGTGAAGACGAGTGAGTGAAGTATGATGACAGAAGACGAAAGTATAATGACAGTAGATGGAAGTATGAAGACGACAGAGGAAGTACAGACAGTAGATGTCTGACTCTGGACGTGAAGAGAAGAAGACGGGGAAACGGAGGGTGGAAACAATAAGTAGAGTGGACCGATGGAGTGCAGGCATCCAAGGAGGACAGACTAGCCAAGAGGTGCCAGAGAAGCCAGATCGTTTGTGAGAAGATCCTGTTTCTGGCGAGTTGTGAGCCAAATATTGTTGACCGAGGCACCCGCTGGACTTGTGATCCTGTGGTCCTGGGTTCGATCCCAGGCGCCGGCGAGAAACAATGGGCAGAGTTTCCTTCTCCCTATGCCCCTGTTATCTAGCAGTAAAATAGGTACCTGGGTGTTAGTCAGCTGTCACGGGTTCTTTCCTGGGGGTGGAGGCCTGGTCGCGGACCGGGCCACGGGGACACTAAAAAGCCTCGAAATCATCTCAAGATATCCTCAAGATAACCTGTACTAGTGTCGCCAGTTTTTGGAGCGCCGTTTACGTTATTTGTAGATGCCAGAGATATAGGGCTGGAGCTGTACTGACGCAGGAGAATGATGGAATTTACCGCCCCGAGTCCTTCTTTTCGAAGAAGTTCGTTAAGCACCAGAGGTCGTACAGTACAGTCGAGAAAGAGACTTTGGCCCTGGTGATGGCATTGAAACATTTTGAAGTGTATGTCAGTGGGGGAGGACACCCAGTGATTGTGTATACAGACCATAATCCCCTAGTTTTCCTGAGAAAAAGAAGCATGCAAACCAGAGGTTAACCAGATGGTTTTTATCGCTCCAAGAGTATAACCTGGTGATAACGCACATAATAGGGCGAGACAATGTAGTGGCTGATGCGTTATCTCGAGCCTAGCCACTAGAATAATTATCAAAAACAAGGGGGAGGGAGTGTTATGATCCCAGGCAGCCGAAAAACGAGTCTCCCCTTTAAGAATTATTCTATCAAGCCTGACCTGACTAGGAGGTCGGAAATACAGACATGAAGATTCATATGTAAAAATAATTGGGTAAATTTTACACGGAGTTTAAGATTATGGACAGTGAATAAGAAAATAGATAAATGACTGGTTAGGAGATGTAGATAATTTGCTGGAGGCATGAGGCTAGCTTCTGGAGGGCTTTGAGCTCACTTGAGTGCCAAACATCGCAGGGGGAAGCCGTGCTCCGTTTGAGCTCCCATCAGAAAGGAACCCCTAGTGATATATCTCTATGAGAAGAGAAGTGTGAAGACGTGCCAGCTGTAGAATGGAGCTGGGAACGCTGTGGTCTCAAGTCCTGGACGGCGAGGAGAGTTTATTAAGCAGCCCAGAGACATTATCGTGGGCTGTGGGAGCGCCCTGACCAGACGCCATCAGAGGGATAGCGCCCACGACTAGACAATCTGTGGTAAGCACGATTTAAGCCAGTTCATTGTGATTGCTTGTAGATGGTCGTATGCCCAGCAATGTAGACAGTAGCAATGTTTATTGATAAGTCAGGCAAGTTTTGATAAGGCAGAAGGCCTAAAATAAGAGAGTGGAGAGGGAGGAACACGGAGCGACGTCCATCCCCTCTGAGCGCTGGCAGGTGACTGATCCATTCACACAGTATGTAGAGAGCAGATAGATGTTGGAGGCAAACATATTGTGTGGTTATTTTTGTTTATGTGTTTAAGGGGAGACATTTTTATTGGAGTGTCAATGGGTTGCAGGTTTGTCTTTGGGGAAGAAGTTGCTGAGAACTTCGAAGCCAGCACAGAAGGAGTAGTTGATGAGACTCCAAGGTAGTGGAGGAGAGGACCTCGAGCTGTGAGAAGCAGTGAAGAGGAGTGTCACTTGCTTCTGTAGAGGTGTTGAAGCACCATAGTTGCTCGAGGAAACTTCATGGTGTAGCAGCCGGGAGAGTTGTGGAGGACCCTAGTAGAAGTGGTGGAGCACCATAGTTGCTCACGGAAAACTTCATGGTGTAGCAGCCAAGAAGTGCTGCAGAGGATCCTGGTAGTTAAGCCCAGAATAACCTCAAGATATCAGGGTAGTGAACTTCCAGATGTGGAAGGGGAGTTCTTAATGATTACTTGTAGGGAAGTGATAGTGTTTGTCATTAGCGTGCAAGATGCAGTGAGAGGTGAGTGATTGTTTGCTATTTTTTGTACCAAGGAGTGTTTATACTGAAGCATAGAGTTACAGTCGTAGGCTGGATTACCTACAGATGTATGTGTTCTAGGACTGATAGGGTGATCGATTGATCATTGTTGTGTATCAAGGAACATTTATACTGATATATATTATCATTCTTATCATTATCATATATTATCATATGATAGTCATTCTCGAACGCTCGCACGCTCCTGACGACCCTGCTGCCCCTCCAACTTTATCCGCTGCTCCTTGAGCCCACAACATCCCAAACATGATGTAACAACCCCAGAAGGCAGCTAAGTACCCAGTGACCTAAATGTGATCGAAATATACGTCAAACCTAACCTACTAGCTCATCTCGACCTCAATAGTGTTGCTCCCTGGAGGAAGCTGAACCTGACGCTTGCTGGTGCCACATCAACGAGTCTACCCCATCTGCCTGCTTACATTTCTCCTGCTACCATGCAAAACAACTCTAAGCTCGGTAAGGCCACAAAGAAAGATAGCACACCTATCAGAATGAACCCAGCCAAGCTAGCAACAGGAATAATGCAGCTGTCTCCCCCTTAGTGGCTGCCGGGGGGGGGGGGGTACCCACCCCCCTTCGACAACAATAACAAACCTTCCCAGCTGAGTGAAGCATCGTCACCGACTCGCGCCATGCAACAGTTATGTAACCATATGGAACAATTTAAACTAGCTGCCTCCCCATGTTCTGACTTTAAGCGTTTCGCTGATAATCCATGGCTCAAATTATTGACTCAGATACATGATGACCAAATGTCTATAATCCGAGAGCAGTCTGACTTGATAATGACGCTACAGAGTGATGCTTTGGCCATGCACGAGATTAACCAAGATCTGTCTGCCAGAGTCGGCCACCTCGAACAGGAATTAAGCTCTCTACAGATCTCGGTTACTAACTTGAAACCAGCAGAAACCTCTACGAAGCAAGAAGAGATGTTACAAAAGTTAGAGAACCATTTTAACTCCCTACAACAGCAACACACTGCAAACCAAGACGAATCAGACCAACTTAAGCTCCTTGATTCTGTCATCATCTCATCATAGGATTTTCCCCATGAAACTGACAGAGAAGACTATACTAACATCGTGATCCAGGAATTGCGTACCAAGTTGAATTTTTCAATCCAAGCAAGTGACATCAAGTCAGCTTGTAGAGTGGGTACTAAATCATCTGGTACAAATAACAGGAAAATTCGTGTGAAATTAGATAGCTGCTCCCGCAAGTCAGACCTTATCACTGCCGCAGTCGCTAAGAAATCCAATGTTTATGTGAACGAATGTCTTACCAGATTCAGACAAAATCTCTTATTTAAACTACGAGGAATCTGCAAAAGATCCTCTGCTAATAAACATTGTTTTGTGCGAGATGGTAAAATATTAGCTAGGAAGACTGACTTTGGAAAAACTTATGTCATAACCACTGAGGCACACCTCACTTCTTTCCTGGATGACTGTGGGATAACAGCTGAATAACCAGAACATAATTTGTAGTCTCACATACTACCAAAGTGTACTTAAGCTCTGCCTTTCCTTTCCAAAGGTTTTTTATTTTTACTTTTATTTTTTGTTGTCATCTTTGCTGTTGACATTGCTTGTTTTTTACTTTTAATTATTTGGTCTTAGTTAATCCCTTTCTCACTACACCTAGGGCTCTTTATTACCCTGTTATATTTAAAGTAACTTGGTCTTTGTTCCTTAGTAATCATTTATTGGAATTAATCAATAGTATAATTGTTTATATAAGCATCTACCTCATTATCATAGTAAAGTCTTCCACATGAATATACTCTCACCCTGTTTATTTTGCACTTAGATTTATATTAGTGTAAATTTCTAGATTTACTTAGATTTATATGTCTTTTTTGTTGTTGTTGTTTTTGGAATTAACTATTTGAGCTCACTTTGTTTTCTTAGGTTCATACTAATTATAGGATTTTAATTAATCATTCTAAGCTAATTATCTTTGAGACCATTTTACTTTGTGATTATTATTTTTCTTATTATTTTTTATTTTTTTATTTTTTTGCATTTATATTGTCAGTCTCTACTGATTTTTTTGTTTTTTCTTTTATCTAACTTCTGTGTCCTTCCTGGCTATCTATTGGATCTTTATTTTACTTCTAATTTGTTACTATTTTATGTGTATTTGCTTCTATTCTTGTGTTTTGCTATATCGTGTATCTTGTATCGTGATCCCTCTGCATCTCTATGCACACTGATATTGATCCTGATCAAAATCTTCTGTCTCATATCTACACCAATCAGCACATTGATCATCATTATTGCAAGTATTTCACAGCACACCAGGCAAAAAACAAACTCCAAAATAGCACCTGCTTATCTGTTTACAACCAAAATGTTAGATCACTTGGTAAACATTTTGATGATATAAATGCATTACTCACTGCACTAGGTACTAACTTATCGTTCATTATTTTAACAGAAACTTGGCTAAGTAAAGACTATACCAAACTCTACAACTTAGCTGGTTATAAAGCCATTCATAACTGTAGGCCTAATAAAAAAGATGGTGGCACAGCTATATATTACCGAGATACATTTATCTGCAACAGTGTCATTAGTGACAGAGATGACTACTGTGAATATACTTTTGCTCAGTTTACAATTAAATCTCTTAAATCCTTTTTGACTATTGGAGCCATCTATAGATTTCCCAATCCTAACATAGCTTCCTTCTCAGATAACCTAAGGAATCTTATTATTAACAACAATCTCAACAAAAACCGCATCTTTCTGGGAGGAGACTTTAATATTGACCTTGGTCAACAAAATTGCTCTCAAGTTGACTATTTCCTTAACAGCATGAACTCCTGTATGCTAATCCCCACAATCACCAAACCTACCAGAGTCACTCAAACATCAGCAACTACCTTGGATCACGTATGGACAAACATAACAGCTCCCCTTGTATCTGGTATAATCTACGACAGAACAACTGACCACTATCCTACCTTTCTCATAGCGAACATGGACATAACACCACCAAAAAGCAAGAAACTTTCATTTAGGTTACACAGCGAATCAGCTTTAGGCAATCTTACAAATGCACTTCATAATATTAACTGGGATTCTGAATTCAATAATACCCAGGATATAAATTTATTAGCTAACCTCTTCCTCTCCAAAACTCTAAGCCTCTACAACCTTCATTGTCCCCTTCTTACCAAGCAAGTAACTGACAAAAGATTAAATAATCCATAGCTCACAAGTGGCATTCTCAACTCAATCAACAAGAAACATGAATTTGAAAAGAAACTTAGGATTGGCCTAGTGTCAAAGGAAGTAGCTAAAAGGTACTCATTAATGCTTACCAGCATTATAAGAAAGGCAAAACTTTCATATTATGTGAATAGATTCAATGAAGCAAAAGACAATATGAAAAACACATGGAAAACAATCTCTAGTATCCTAGGAACTAAACAACACTCACATAACCCAATAAAACTCTATGAGGATGGGAATACACCGTCAACTGATTTAGAAATGGCAAATGAATTTAATAGCTTCTTTTCATCGGTTGGTGCTAATCTTGCCAGTAAAATCCCACAGACTCAGACACATATTAACACATATCTCTCAGGCAGCTATCCAAACTCTCTTCTCCTTTCACCAATCAGCCCGGAAGATGTTTTGTCCACAATACACTCTCTAAAAACCAAGGCAGGGAACACCAGTGAAATTCCGTCCATTGTATACAAGAGCGCCTCCCATGCCCGTGCCCCGCCCCTACTGTTCAACAAATCTCTAGAGTGTCACACCTTCCCTGATATCCTTAAAAAAGCAAGAGTAACGCCAGTCCATAAAGGAGGCCACCCGGATGACATAAACAATTATAGACCAATATCAAATCTACCCATTCTATCAAAAATATTTGAAAAAATTATTTACAAACAGTTCTATTCCTACATCGTAAAATTCCACATACTCAGCCCCTGCCAGTTTGGCTTCCGGTCCCAAAAGAGCACCAATGATGCAATCATTAGTCTCCTTGACGTAATCTACTCTGCCCTTGACAAAAATGAGTTTCTGATTGGACTCTTCATTGACCTAAGAAAAGCCTTTGACACTGTCAATCACAACTACCTCTTACTCAAACTACAGCATTATGGAATCCGAGGCCTTGCCCTTGACTACATCCGATCCTATCTTAGTGACAGACACCAATGTGTAATTATCAATGATACAACTTCTTCCACTCTACCAATTACCGTTGGAGTGCCACAGGGCAGCATCTTAGGACCTCTTCTAATTCTTATATATATCAATGATCTGCCTAATGTCTCTAATAGTCTTAAATCTATATTGTTTGCTGATGGTACTACCCTTATCTATTCAGACCCCAACCCACATACACTAAATAATGTTGTGAATAATGAATTAAAAAAAAGTCTACTTATGGATGTCAACTAACAAACTAACATTAAACATAGAAAAGACCTACTACATCTTATTTGGAAGCAAATCATCAAGTACAATTCAACTACAGACAGACAACATTAACATCAATAATAAAAATGATGGCAAGTTTCTTGGCCTATTCCTAGACAGGAGACTCAACTTCAGCACCCACATTCAACACATAACTAAGAAAGTCTCTAAAACAGTTGGTATACTCTCTAAAATAAGATATTATGTTCCTAACTCTGTTCTCCTTTCACTATATTATGCACTAATCTACCCCATCTTAATTATGGTATCTATGCATGGGGTCTACCACTGCAAACCACCTTAAGCCCATCATCACCCAGCAAAAATCTGCTATTAGAATAATAACAAACTCTGTTTTCAGACAACACTCAGCTTCCTTGTTTAAATCACTAAACTTGCTAAATATTAACTCCCTCCACACATTCTCTTGTGTCAACTACATTTAGAAAACCCTGTTCTTAAATGCAAACCATGCTCTGAAACTCTCCCTGGACAGATGTAATAGGGCCCATTATCACCACACCAGAAATAAATATCTCTTTGATATCCCCAGGGTCAAACGTAATCTGTGTAAACACTATGAAAATTAAGGGACCTAGTCTATGGAACTCACTCCCTAGTGAATTGAAAAGCTGTCAAACTTTTGCCTCATTTAAAAGCAAAACCAAAAAGTACCTAATTTCATCTTCGTAGATTCCTACACTGAGCTTCAAATTTGATCTGTATCTAGTGTTACCCAATCTCCCAATTTTTATGCACTTAACCCAATATTGTAGTGCTGTGGGTTGGTAGTGTTGTCGTTGCTGATCCTTCTTTCTGGACAACCCTACCCACAACTCGGTAGAGTGATTATACTTCACTAGGAGATCACACTAGGCACTTCTGGCTCTTGGAGAGGGGCTCAACGTCACACGTTTAGGGGATGCGGCTCCAACACTTAGCCTTGTTGTCAGGTGCACACCCACTCGAGCCGCTGTGACTACCCCACTCTCTCTCCTTGAGTGATATGATGTCCTCAATCCCCTTTAACTTACTAGTTTTCCGTCCTTCCCTATTCATAGCAGTGGATCGTGGTTCTTTCTCTCTCTCTCCTTCTTTACTACTTCTTGGGAAGCCTCACTAGGACAAGGGCAAACACCAGCAAATTTGAATACAGTTACTGGACAAAACACATACTCAATACATACACACATATAATAATAATGAATCCTACACTCTACACTATTTCAGTCAGGTTGCACTCCAACAACATCAGAACTCTATCATCTGCTTATCAAGTGGTATCCTTTCTCCTGGTTCACCATCTAATATTGCCAACCTCCTCAAGTAGGTCAAGTCCTATAATACAATGTGTACTATCAGCAAGAGAATATATGTATCTATAAACATGTACAAAGAAAATCAATGTATGAATGCAATATCATATATATCAGTATAACTGTTCCTTGATACACAACAAATGATCAATCGATCACCCTATGAGTCCTAGAACGCATGCATCTGTAGGTAATCCAGCCTACGACCGTAACTGTAAACTTCAGTATAAACACCTTGGCACAAAAATGCAAACTATCACTCGCCTTTCATGGCGTCTTGCACGCTAATGACAACCAAACACTATCACTTCCCTACAAGTAATCCACCAGAACTTCCCTTCCACATCTGAAAGTTCACTACCCTGATATCTTGAGGTTCTTCCGGGTTTAACTACCAGGATCCTCTGCAGCTCCTCCAGGCTGCTACCATGAAGTTTTCCTTGAGCAACTACGGTGCTTCACCCTTCTGCTAGGGTCCTCCACAGCTCTCTTGGCTTCTACACCATGAAGTTCCCTCGAGCAACTATGGTGCTTCACCACCTCTACAGAAGCACGTGACACTCCTCTTCACTGCTTCTCCTCACAGCTCGAGGTCCTCTCCTCCACTACCTTGGAGTCTCATCAACTACTCCTTCTGTGCTGGCTTCGAAGTTCTCAGCAACTTCTTCCCCAAAGACAAACCTGCAACCCATCGACACTCCAATAAAAATGTTCCCCCTTAAACACATAAACAAAACATAACCACACAATATGTTTGCCTCCTATATCCATCTGCTCTCTTCATACTGTGAGAGTGGACTCCCCCGTTTTGGGCGGGTCCATGCTCCACCTCGCCCGGGGGTCCTCACTCTGGGAGGGTCCTCCGCCTTCGGGAGCTCTCAGTCACCTGCCAGCGCTCAGAAGGGACGGATGTCACTCCGTGTTCCTCCCTCTCCACTCTCTTATTTTAGGCCTTCTGCCTTATCAAACATGTCTAACTTATTAATAAACATTGCTACTGTCGCTGGACACACGACCAACTACAAGCAATCACTATGAACTGGCTTATATCGTGCTTACCACAGATTGCCTAGTCGAGGGCGCTATCCCTCTGACGGCGTCTGGTAAGGGTGCTCCCACAGCCCACGATAATGTCTCTGGGCGGCTTAATAACTCTCCTCACCGTCCAGGACTTGAGACCACAGCGTTCCCAGCTCGATTCTACAGCTGGCACGTCTGCACACTTCTCTTCTCTTGGAGATGTATCACTAGGGGTTTCTTTCTGACGGGAGCTCAAACGGAGTGTGGCTTTCCCCTGCGATGTTTGGTGCTCAAGTGAGTTCAAAGCCCTCTAGAAGCTAGCGTCACGCCTCCAGCAAATTATCTTTATCTCCTATCCTGTCATTTATCTATTTTCTTATTCACTGCCCATAATCTTAAACTCCGTGTAAGATTTACCCAATTATTTTTACATATGAATCTTCATGTCTGTATTTCCGACCTCCTAGTCAGATCAGGCTTGATAGAATAATTCTCAAAGGGGAGACTAGTTTTTCGGCTACTTGGGATCATAACACCAATCAACCTTATCATTTGTGTTCATTGTTGTCTTCTTTTATATGCTAGCCATATGCTGTATTGTGTCTACCATTTTTGTCAACTACCATTCAAGCTGCCATTGCAATCAGTCTGAGCCACCTATGTGCTTTAATATACCTACAATTTTCTCTCATCCTTTATTTTTTTCCTTGCCTTGTAACTGTTATCATTTTTTATAAATTTTGCAAGTACCTACCTACTTAATTTTTTTTTTTAGATTTTAAGGACCTGCCGAAACGCTGCACTACTAGTGGCTTTACAAGAGTGTAATTACTATATTATGTATCCTCACAATCCCAATGTACCTTCTTGTATATGTATAAATAAATAAATAATATATATGTTATTGCATTCATACGTTGATTTTCCTTGTACATGTTTATAGATATATATTCTCTTGCTGATAGTGCAACATTGTATTATAAGACTTGACCTACTTGAGTAGGTTGGTAATATTAGGTGGTGAATCAGGAGATAAAACACCACTTGATAAGCTGATGATAGAGTTCTGATGGCGTTGGAGTGCAACCTGACTGAAATAGTATAGAGTGTAGGATTCATTATTATTATATGTGTGTATGTATTGTGTATGTGCTTTGTCCAGTAAATGTATTCAAATTTGCTGGTGTTTGCCCTTGTCCTAGTGAGGCTTCCCAAGAAATAGTAAAGAAAGAGAGAGAGAGAAAGAACCAAGAACCACCGCTGTGGACAGGGTAGGACGGAAAACTAGTAAGTCAAAGGGGATTGAGGAGATCATATCACATAAGGAGAGAGTGGGGAGTCACAACGGCTCGAGTGGGTGTGTGCACATGACAACGAGGCTAAGTGTTGGAGCCGCATCCCCTAAACGTGTGATTGAGCCCCTCTCCAAGAGCCAGAAGCGCCTAGTGTGATCTCCTGGTGAAGTATAAGCATTCTACCGAGTTGTGGGTTGGGTTGTCCGCAAAAGATGAACAACGCGACAACACCACCAACCAACACAATATGTCTCTCACCTCTCTATTTGCGACAAGAAATGCATGCAAGTCACCTTGTGCTTTGGTTCGTTTGTATGTATCTCCAAGCTGCTTTACTCGTTCATGACAGTGATTTACCGCACATTCTTGTGAGCACATCACACAATGTACACACACAGTACCATCACTTTCATGTACAAACTGCAGCAGGCCACTTCTCATTCCTCAACGTATATGCCAGAAGCCAGAAACTCAATGTAGCATTGTTCCCGGATCTAGACAATCATGGGACAATATACATGGGAGATTTTAATGCTAGACATATTACGCTGGGAGACAGTACTAACAACGATAATGGATGCAAATTTATCAAATATGTTTATGGCAACAGATTAATTCAGTATACTACGGATACCCAAACTCATTTATTGGGAGGCAGACTTGATTATGTAATGGGTAGAAACCTTGTGCAAAATAGGATGGAATGTTCGTTGGTAAATCACTTGGTTTGTGATCACTATGCAGATTCTGCTTCCTATGAGGTGCAGTGTGATGTACCTAATAGACATCAGAGACGGAAAATGAATATTCCATATGGTTTGCATAACCACTTTATTATTTGTATGTCAAAACTTGTTAGTAGTAAAACACCCAGCAGGATAAATTTTAAATACAGTCTACTATTAAATATATACAGTCCATTCTTAATTAAAATATTAAATTAAATTAAACTAATAAGTCAACGATTTAAAGTACGTAAATCAAATAAACTCCAGCTGTAAAGATTCCCCACATGTTTATGGTCATTCGAACCTAGATGGTCTAGAAACTAGATCATCCATAATATACCAGTTTTTGAACCATTTTTATGGTTCTTTAAACTGAGATTGTCCAGAAATTAGACTATTCTCAAGAACAGGCTCGTCTTAGACCATGTTAATGGTCTTCAACGAACCGAATCAACCAGAATTAACAAGTTTATCAAATCTAAGCCTACAGTGGCTCTTAGAACACGTGTTTATGGTCCTTCGTACCTAGATCATATTTATGATGAAAAGAACTAGTGTGTATATATAATTTATCAAATATAACAGTAAAAGTAAACTGCTATGTGAAACCATTTGTAGCCTTATTCAGTCAACCTCAATCTGCAAAATAACCAGAAGTATTAATAGTGACTGAGATCACAGCTGCCATTAAATAATATTAGGCATCATGTTCAAGGTAGCAATAGTGGGACATAGCCAAGTGCCCAGAGAACTTGCTACCATTTCTGAGGTAGAAATAAGACTATACTGGTCACCAGGAGCTACTGCTCACAACTTTTATAACAATTCAACATTACCTACAGCTCCAGAGTGGTCCCATTTTTTAACCAGAATATACCTAGATGGCAGTGATACACCCATCACGAAACACAGCTGAGATTATTTACAACCTTAGGAGCATAATTAACTCCTTCAAAGCAAACAATTCAATAGTCGTTTTACTCTCATAGACCCATGCCAACCACCAGAAAATAATCGTTGGGTGTTAGTTCTGAGTTTTATACACAGACAGCTAATTATATAAATTATCATCTCAGGAAGGTACGTCTAGGAACCACCTATATTCACTTACTGCATGACCATTCCGTGAGAATATATCTCCAGACGAAGTTCACCTCAGACGAGAATCACAGCATACGTATCAAATAAATTCATAAATACTATTAAATATCACAAGAGGTTGATGAGAGGCTACTATTCATAAATGTGTACATATCTCTCTTAAGCACTGAGAGAAACATTAAACATATAAAATAAAAAACCCAAATTAAATATTGCACCATTTTATTTCTGCACATAACTGTACCACTTCATTAATTTGCTGACCCTTTTATGGGATGGGACCAAATTAGGCTAGTACTGAACTGAATAATGATCCACCAAGATTAATCCAATTAATTGTGCTAACCTGATGTAGGAGCAGGATATCACAATTGTCTAGTGTTGAACAAAATATTGTACAGCCTAACAAGTATTTAAATATTGTGCAGTGGGCCTGACGGCTGAGTTAACAGTGCTTAGGATTTTTAGTTTTGAGGTTCCGGGTTCGATCCTCGGTGGAGGCGGAAACAAATGGGCAGAGTTTATCCCTGATGCCCTTGTTACCGATCAGTAAATAGGTACCTGGGAGTTTGACAGCTGCTACGGGCTGCTTCCTGGGTTGTTGTTGTTTTAGATTCAGCTACTCGAAACCAAAGTTCCGAGTAACACGGGCTATGGTGAGCCCATAGTGGACTTACCTGGCACAGGAGCGGGGCTGTGTTAGTGTCGATTCATTCAGTAACTAACCCAATATGCCTACACCCAGGTGAGGGGAGGAGAGTTGAGGGGATGTGAGGTGAGGGGAGGAGAGGTGAGGGGAGGAGAGGTGAGGTGAGACCGTGCTTCCTGGGGGTGTGTAACAAAAAAAGAAGGCCAGGTCGAGGACTGGGCTACGGGGACGATAAGCCCTGAAATCATCTCAAGATAACCCCTATGAGGGTGGGAGTAATTAACAACACGAGCTGTGTTACAAAAATATATTTTATATCCCCGAATTATCTTACTATGTATTTTATTTCATGCAATTGTTTCACCTCTGAGTTTTAAGAAGTGTTGCTATCCAACCAACAGCAATAATGATGAGCTAGCTTTAGGTATTACTTATAGTGACACTGATTATCACTCAAATCATTTGTGTATATATGTCTATCATTTATTTGCTAAATTCCAAGGAAGTAGGATATCATAGCCTAATGACTGAAAATATAACCCTAGGCTACTACCAAAGCATAAGCCCTACAAGGCTTAACCCTTAAACCACGCAAATTATATATATATTGTGACGGGAAAGTGTTGGAGTGTTGATGTTCGGCAGTCCTCCAATGGCAGGTGTCAAAGCCTGGTCACACTTTAAACAAAAATATAGACTGCTTGCCTGTTGTCTGTGATAAGTTAGAGGGAGGAACACGTAAAACACAAAATATGAACAATGAAACTTTAATATATTTACTTTAAACATAAATGAAAATAAAGACAAATCTCGAGAAGTTAAATTACAGTTAAATAATAAAGAAAATTCAAAGACAATGTGAAATACAAAATTACAATGTTAAAATGGTGCTGAGAATATTGGCTATGGCTGAAACCTCCCTTCGTATATGAGCTAATGAGCTGGTATGCCAGAGAGAGATGTGAACCGTAAGAGCACAAGGAATATTCTGAAGTTGATAGCTGGTCAGGCTCAGACGTCGATTCGTGTAGAGGGCGCCGAGGTGCTGTGTGCAGGTGCGCGACTGGCGAGTCACCAATCAGAGGCAGGCAAACTGGTGAAGGGTAGTTAGCTGGTTTGATGACGAGCCGGCGCGTGGAGGGTGTGTGGAGTAGGGGGATCTTTGATACGTTTTGCCTCCTGGTCAAAACGTTTTGTGCTACTGGTGACGTATCTTCAATGTAGCATCTTATAATTGTGTCTTTGGCGTAACTTAAAGTAGGGAAGAGCAGGCTCAATCTCTCTTGAAAGAGATTATCGTCACAACTCTCCCCCGAAGCCTGCGGTTCCGGTGAAGTTACGTCTTCAGGAGGTAGAGTGGTAGGTGGAGCAGCCTCTACCTCATAGACTCTGGAGAGGGCGTCTGCGATGATGTCAGACCCCTTGATGTAGAGATCTCCAGGTTGAAAATCTGCAAATATCAAGCTCATCGTCGAAGTCGTCGATTGTTGAATTGGGCTTGCTGCAGGAAGTGTAGGGTGTTGTGGTCCGCGTAGATGGTGGTAGACCGAGCACTTTGCTGGGACAATTTGAAGTGCTGCAAGTTCAGGACGATGAGTAGCTCCCTGTCGATTGTGCTGTAGTTCCTTGTAGCTGTGGTCGCTAACAGGTAAATTCTTCTCGCTTCGTTGTTGCATTAGGTCACCCCCTATGCCGGTACCACTCGCGTCGACATGGAGGATGAAAGGCTTCGTGATATCTGGCGAGGTGAAAATAGGATTAGAACATGGCAAAGGAGCACTATTATAGTCCTGTAAATTGGGATGAAGATCAGGTAGGATTTCCGATTTGGAAAGCACCAATTTAGTGTTAATGCTTTCAGGAGAAGCAGGGAAGATTTCACTGTGGAGGTATGGACCTTTAGATGTAGAGACAGATATCAGCACAGTAGGGGGAATACCTTGATACTGCTTCAGGAGGTTGACGTGGCACAACTGGGTCCTCCGCCGCCTATCTGGAGTCACGAGAACGTAGTTGTTGTTCCTGCACTCCTTGATACGGTAGGGTCCTGAAAACTTGTTTTTCAAAGGAGAACCTGGGATAGGAAGGTATGCCAATACGAAGTCTCCTGGTTTAAATTTCCTTAATTTGCTGCTCTGGTCAAAATGAGTCTTCATCCTCTCCTGGGATTTCACTAGGTTGTCATTAGCAAATTTACGTACTCTCTCTAGAATGTGTTTTAGGTTTTGAAGACACCGAGGCACATTCTGATGGTCACTGAAGGTGGTATTACGTAAAGAGTCCTTGAAAGCTTTGAGAGGAGTACGGCACTTACGTCCATAGAGCATCTCATAAGGAGATACTCCTAGTGACTCATTGGGGAGACTTCGAAAATTGCACATTATGAGATCAAGTTGTCTATCCCAGTCCTTCAAAGCCTCATTGCAGAATTTCTTCAGGAGTGCTTTAATAGTCTGATGACTACGTTCAAGAGAACCCTGTGAAGCAGGATGATAGGGGCTGGACAGTACCTGTGTGATGTTGAACTTCTCCAGAGTCTTCTTGAAGAGATCACTGGTGAAGTTGGTGCCACAGTCACTTTGAACCTCTTGGAAATCCATACTGGGTGAAGATCTTCAATAGGTGTTTCACCACTGTAGCAGCCGTAATGTTCTTTACTGGAACTGCTATGGGAAACCTGGTGGTAGGACACATGATAGTTATTATATATGCGTTGCCAGAACTGGTCCGGGGTAAAGGACCGACACAGTCTATGATGAGTCTGTGGAAAGGTTCCACAGGCACCTGGATGGGTTTCAGAGGAGCCTGGGGAATAGAGATGTTAGGTTTACCTGCCATCCGACATATATGACACTCTTTTACGTATTTCTTTACGTCTTTTACCATACCTGGCCAGTAGTAGTCTTGTCTGATTCCGTGGTAGGTTTTGTTGAAGCCATAGTGAGAAAGATCTCCGTGGGCAGGTGTAGAATATCGGGCCGTATGCTGGTGGGAATCACTAGTTGTTCGACATTGGCCCAATCATCATCCTCCTTCAGCTTGCTGGGTCTGTATCAGCGGTAGAGAAACTCATTCTCTAGGAAGAACCCAGGGATACTGTCAGGTTGAGTCTCAGCCTGGAAGAATAATGGTATTAATGCTTGATCTTCCCTCTGTAACTTACGGAACTCCAACTTGGTAAGATTTGGAGGTAGATTCTGAGGGTCTTGAGGGACAGCGGTAGCAGTAGAGTCAGCTGGTTGCGGTCGTGCAGCTTGTGCACGGGTGGTCACCAAAACCGGAGGAGAAACTTTATCACTGTCTTGAACCTCTGCTGGAACATATTCAAAGATGGAATTATCCATTACAGAAGTACACACCTGGGGTTTGTCCATGATGATCAGGTTGGGCGGTTGCAGATCTTCTGCCAAGTCGTTGCCAAGGAGAAGTTGCACTCCAGGCATGGGAAAAGGCTTTACCCTGATGGCGACTTGGACTTCACCGGTCACGAAGGGACAATCCAGGTGGACTCTGGCGAGTGGATATGGAGTGGTAGCAGTGAGGTCAGTGATAAGGACGGTTTCCCCGGTGTAGGCGACGTTAGGCACAGCCGACTTTATGATAATGGACTGAAGAGCCGCTGTGTCCCTCAAGATCTTCAATTTGAAACTTCCCTCCGAATCTGCACCGTTGGTAGAGACAGTTCCAGGATACAGGTGTTTACTGAAGAGAGAAAGATCATTAACATTAACACCAACATTCATTACAGGCTTTCCGGACTTAGGAGGAGTCTGTTTGGGTTTAGTAGATTCATTGCTCTTGTATTGAGCCTTCACACATCTGTCTATGGTATGTCCATAGAGTTTGCAATACTTACAATACAATTGTGAGCTCGCTTCCTCTGTACTCACTTTATCGTTGTACCAAGACTTCTTACTGGGAGGTGGTGATGGTGTCAGCTGGTGGATGAGGCTGTAGGTGTCAGCCGGCTTAGCACATTTGATGTAGTCGGTTTCTTCTTTATCTGCTAGATATAAACGGACGGAAGGGGGAACACGTCTCAAGAATTCCTCAACTAGCATGGGGTTGATGAGTTCTGCAAATGTAGAGACATGTGCTGCTTCCAGCCAATTCATAAAATATCTTTTCTTTGTATTGGCAAATTCTAGAAAGGTGGTGGTACTTGCCTTAAGATGGTCACGGAATTTTCGTCGGTAGCTTTCGGTGGAGAGAAGGTAGGCGTCCTACACTGCTTGCTTCAGGGTCTGGTAGTCATTCTCAGACGCTAAGGTACTGAGAGTAACTGCAGCTCTACCTGTAAGATGCACTCTGAGAAGGGTAGACCATTGGTCAACAGGCCAGCTAAGTTGATTAGCTAGGGTCTCAAAGGTGGTAAAAAAAGACATCGATTTCTGTCTCAACGAATGGTGGCATTAACTTACTTGCATGGGAGATATTGAAACTTACTGGAAGACTGGCGGTAGCTTGCTGGCGTTGAGTGAGGTGCGTAGTTTCCAACGCGAGTTCTTTTTGACGACATTCTATAGCCATAGCAGCTTGCTGTTTGTCATGCTCGCATTGCATCTCCAGGTGACGATGTTTTGCTTCAAGCTGTACTCTCTCACGCTCATGGAGTATTATTGTCTCAGGTTCCTGTTCTTCTTCCCTCAAGGTGGCCTCTCGTTCTTTTTCTTCTTTCCTTAAGGCGGCTTCTCTTTCTCTTAGGGCCGCCTCTCTTTCTTGCTCTTCTTTCCTTATTGCGACTTCTTTTCTCTGCTCTCTCTCGAGCTTGGCAAGTTCCAGTTTGAGTTTCATAGTTGCCAAATCAGGTTTATCTGCAATAGAGTAAGTTTCGTGAGTTTCAGAGTCAATCTTCCTTTCATCTAAGAGGTAATCCATGATTAAGTTATGGATTTCATTTTTGTTGGCTCCATGGGGAACATCTAGTTGATACTCGTGTGCAAGAGTTTGTAATTCAGTCCTCTTGGCACGACATAATGTCCCTATTTCACCAGCTGGATCGTTACGGAAAGCTTGGAGACGAAACATGGTGAAAGATAGCAAATAAATGTACACGAATATAGTTGTGATATGGTAAATGTCAGAAACAGGATAACGTGGTAACTGGTAGCAATCCTGTGGAATTTTAATCTTTAACAATTAAAGTTAATTATAGGATGGTAAATGATTAGTCAATCAAAGTCGCAGGAAATCTTGTACCCGGTACTCAATGTAAGAGAATAAGGGCAAGAAAATCCTACTAAATAAGTGAAACTGAGTTTCTAAAACAAATGAAACATTTAATTGCTCCAAAAGTGAATTAGGTAGTCCAAGGATGTAGGCATACCTTGCCGAGTCTCTATAGGACATAAGCAAGGGTTTCCCACTAAATGAATATGATATTTACAGAATTAGCGAACTTTGTGCTCTGTAAAAAGAAAGCTAATTCCCTACCTAAGTAAATATCATCATATCTGACCGACGTGTAGGGGTGCGAGTGTCAACTGGTGACGAGAACTGCTGCTGAGGTCCCAACTCAGCAACGTAATCCGTGCTAGAGGAACTATGGCCCTCTTTTCCTCCTTCGGTCGGGTCACACTTTAAACAAAAATATAGACTGCTTGCCTGTTGTCTGTGATAAGTTAGAGGGAGGAACACGTAAAACACAAAATATGAACAATGAAACTTTAATATATTTACTTTAAACATAAATGAAAATAAAGACAAATCTCGGGAAGTTAAATTACAGTTAAATAATAAAGAAAATTCAAAGACAATGTGAAATACAAAATTACAATGTTAAAATGGTGCTGAGAATATCGGCTATGGCTGAAACCTCCCTTCGTATACGAGCTAATGAGCTGGTATGCCAGAGAGAGATATCAACCATAAGAGCACAAGGAATATTCTGAAGTGGACAGCTGGTCAGGCTCAGACGTCGATTCGTGTAGAGGGCGCTGAGGTGCTGTGTGCAGGTGCGCGGCTGGCGAGTCACGAATCAGAGGCAGGCAAGCTGGTGAAGGGTAGTTAGCTGGTTTGATGACAAACCAGCGCGTGGAAGGTGTGTGGAGTAGTAGGATCTTTGATACGTTTTGCCTCCTGGTCAAAACGTTTTTTGCTACTGGTGACGTATCTTCAATGTAGCATCTTATACTTGAGTCTTTGGCGTAACTTAAAGTAGGGAAGAGCAGGCTCAATCTCTCTTGAAAGAGATTATCGTCACAATATGCTTTCAATGTCAAAACCGAAACCGCGCATGTCATATATATATGATTTCGTGTCTCGCGCTATAATTTAAATGCCCCGCCTGGGATAGGGGCAGCTATAGTGCAGCAATGACTGATAGTTGTCAGATGCCACCTAGAAAAAATAAGGCCAACATTCTTGGGTGTGAGAGTTTCAGTACTGATCAAGCCACCGAGGCTGACACACGCAACACGAGCTCACAGCATGGCCTACAAATGCCATAATATATATGTTCATGTTATTATTTAGCGATGATAGTATTACAGAATACCCCTGACTGTGATAAAACTGACCAGGATTCTGATAATAGCAGGACTGTGGTGATATTTAGTGCTGTGCTCCATGGAGGGAGGAGTAATGCTGTCAGAGGGAGGGTGGTGGTGTCGTCTTCTGACTGTGAGTACTCACCTAATTGTACTCACCTTATTGTGTTTTCAGGGGTTGAGCTTTGGCTCTTTGGTCCCACCTCTCAACTGTCAATCAACTGGTGTACAGATTCCTGAGCCTACTGGGCTCTATCATATCTACATTTAAAACTGTGTATGGAGTCAGCCTCCACCACATTACTGCCTGGTGCATTCCATTTATTAACTACTCTGATACAAAAAAAGTTCTTTCTAACGTCTCTGTGGCTCATCTGGGTACTAATTTTCCACCTGAGTCCCCTTGTTCGTGTCCCTCCTGTGCTGAAGAGTTTGTCTTTGTCCACCCTGTCAATTCCCCTGAGAATTTTGTAGGTGGTTATCATGTCTCCCCTTACTCTTCTGTTTTCCAGGAATGTGAGGTTCAGCTCCTTTAGCCTTTCCTCCTAGCTCATTCCACTCAGTTCTGGGACAAGCCTGGTAGCATACCGCTGGATCTTCTCTAACTTTGTCTTGTGTTTAACTAGACATGGGCTCCAGGCTGGAGCTGCATACTCCAGGATTGGTCTTACATAAGTGGTATAAAGGGTCCCGAACGATTCCTTACACAAGTTTCCAAAGGCAGTTCTTATGTTGGCCAGTCTAGCATATGCCGCTGATGATATTCTTTTGATGTGGGCCTCTGGGAACAGGTTCGGTGTGATATCATCCCCCAGATCTTTTTCTCTATTTCACTCTTGCAGGATTTCCCCTCCCAGATGATACCTTGTGTTCAGCCTCCTGCTCCCTTCGCCTAATTTCATTACCTTACACTTTCCTGAGTTGAAGTTTAGCAGCCATTTTCTAGATCATTCCTCCAGTTTGTCCAGGTCATCTTGTAGTCTCTGTCTATCTTCATTCGTCTTGATTCTTCTCATAATTTTTGCATCATCAGCAAACATTGAGAGGAACGAGTCTATACCCTCCGGAAGATCGTTCACATATATTAGAAACAGGATGGGTCCAAGTACTGAGCCCTGTGGGACTCCGCTGGTGACATCTCGCCACTCTGATGTCTCCTCCCCCCTCCCCTCACCGTTACTCGCTGTTTCCTATTGCTTAAGTACTCCCTTATCTACTGGAGCACCTTCCCTTTTACTTCTGCCTGATGCTCCAACTTTTTTAACAGTCTTTTATGGGGTACTGTGTCAATGGTTTTTAGGGAGTCCAGGAAAATGCAGACGGCCAATCCTTCTCTTTCCTGCCTAATTTTTGTTGCCTGGTCATAGAATTCTATTAAACCTGTGAGGCACGATTTACCATCCCTGAACCCATGTTGGTGATGCGTTACAAAGTTATTTCCCTCCAGATGCTCTACGAGCCTTTTCCTCATGATCTTCTCCATCACCTTGCATGGTATACAAGTTAGGGAAACTGGCCTGTAGTTCAGTGCCTCTTGCCTGTCACCCTTGTTATTTATTGGGACTATGTTAGCTGTCTTCCAACTTTCTGGTAAGTCTCCTGTTTCCAGTGACCTGTTATACACCATAGAGAGTGGCACACTTAGTGCTTCTGCACCTTCCTTTAGTATCCATGGTGAAATTCTGTCAGGCCCAACAGCCTTTGTCACATCCAGCTCTAGCAGACACCTTTTGACCTCATCACTGGTGAGGTCAAATTCCTCCAAGGTTGCTTGGTTTGCCTCCTCCTCATTCAGTGCAGGAACTTCTTGTTCTATTGAGAAGACCTCCTGGAATCTCTTGTAGAGTTATTCACACACCTCCTTGTCATTCTCTGTGTATCTGTTCTCCCCTTTTCTCAGTTTCATCACTTGTTCCTTCACTGCTGTTTTCCTCCTGATGTGGCTGTGGAGCAGCTTTGGTTGGGTCTTGTCTTTACTTGCTACGTCATTTTCAAACTGTCTCTCTGCTTTCCTCCTCACCCTGAGGTACTCATTTCTGGCCCTCTGGTATATTTCCCTGCTCTCCAGTGCTCTGTTATTTCTGTAGTTTCTCCATGTTCTTTTACTTAGTTACTTTGCTGCCATGCATTCCTGGTTGAACCATGGGTTTTTCTGTTGTTTTCGTTTTTCTCCTTTTGGACGGGGATAAACCTGTCTGTAGCTTCCTGGCACTTCTGGGTGACAAAATCTATCATGTCCTGCACATTCTTGTCTCTAAGTTCTGTTTCCCATGGTATTCCCTGAGGAAGCTCCTCATCTCATCATATTTTCCTCTTCGGTAATTTAATCTTTTTCCCTCCGATCCCATTCTTGGATAGGTTATCTCTACCTCCACCAAGTATTTAAAAGTCAGTACACTGTGGTCACTCATTCTTATGGGGGCTTTAACTTTGACTTCCCTTATTTCTGACTCATTCAGGGTGAATATCAAGTCGAGTTTAGCTGGTTCATCGTTACCTCTCACTCTTGTGGGTTCCTTGACATGCTGGATAAGAAAGTTCCTTATTGCCACTTCCAAGAGTTTAGCTCTCCACGTATCTGCACCACCATGTGGGTTCCCATTCTCCCAGTCTATCTTTCCATGGTTGAAATCGCTCATGATTAAGAGTCTTGAGCCATTCCTGCAGGCAACTGAAGCTGCTCTCTCTATTATATTAATGGTTGCTATGTTGCTCCTATCAAACCCCTGTCTAGGTCTTCTGTCATTTAGGGGAGGGTTGTAAATGACTGCCACTATTATCTTAGGTCGACCCATTGTTATAGTTCCTGTTATGTAATCTCTGAACCCGTCACAGTCCGGAATTTCCATCTCATCAAAGCTCCAGTCCTTCCTTATCAGCAGGGCCACTCCCTCTCTTTCCTTACTATATAGTAGTCCTTTGGAAACACAGCATCTGTTATGACTCCTGACAATTGTGTTTCTGTGAGTCCTATTACATCAGGGTTTTCTTCTTGTGCCGTTTCTGCCAGTTCACTTGCTTTATTGGTATCCCATCAATGTTTGAGTACATTACCTTGAAGCTCACTTTCTTATATCCAATTTCACCCTCACTCCCCACAAGTGTAGGAAGTTGTTCCATGGTCATTGCTACTTGGGTAGGCTCATCCTCCTGTGAGGTAGTTACCAGGGGTTCAGGAGGAGGTGGAGTGGGGAATGGAGTGCTAAGGTCTTGCTCAGGCCTGATTGGGGCAGGAAGAATTCCTGGGGGTAAGGGGGCAGGGAATTCTTGGGGAGAATGCACGCCCTCCTTTGGTGTAGTTGACAGGGGTATGGAGGGCTTAGGTCTCGCCTTTGTGTGGCCTGCTTTTATTGATTGCACTCACGATACCAGCTTAGTGGTTCATTATGGTGAACACAAATGTAGATCCTTATATATAACGTGTGTATAGAGTGTAATAAAAGCAATAGGTGTAGGTTGGGAGCTGCCATTTTGGTGAGGGAGGTGCGTCATCTGCATGACTTATCATGTTGTTTACTGGTGACTACTATGGTCTTTGGGCACCATACTAGCTTACTTGTATAAGTATGGTGAATAAAACAGGTAGATACTTATATATAATGTGTGTATATAGCATAATAACACCACAAACAATATTGTTGGAGGAGAAATATTAGTGCGTCTGACCTTGAGGGCGGCCTCCACCAGCTGACTGTGTGAGTAGCTACGTCTTTGTGCCTTTACTCACTATACAAGTTAAGATGTACAGTTATGGTGAACAAAACATGTAAATACTTATATATATAACATCTGTGTATAGTGAATAAATGCAAAAACCGTATTGTGGGCGGAGAATGAGGGGGGAGTGAGGTGTTGTTGAGGGAGTGAGTGGCAGCGAGTGGCTGGCTGGTGTGTGGCGGTCACTCCTCGTTGTATTTTCACTCACAATACCAACTTAGTGGTTCGTTATGGTGAGCAAAACATGCAGAAACTTATATATAACCTGTGTATATAGTGTAACATCAGCAAAACCATTTGTTTATTGTTTTATGAACATAATAATTGAATCATTAATATGCACACCATAATTTTGAGTAGAGTGTTGGTTCACACATTTTATTATATAAATATATCACAATTCACTGAATTGAATATTACTGCAAAAAAACTAAAAAAAATCAGAGACATTGAAATAATTAGGTAATAATATATTTGTGGCAACTGCCGCTTGACAGCTCGAGCGGAGTAGATCTCGTCTGGCGAAGGTTCTGTCAACGCTCCTTTTTTGCCAGACTTCCCTACCCTATTGCTGCTAAAATATACCACCTACGATTTTTTGTGATTTTTTCCGTGATCAGGGAACACAACTGAACACTTTTATACGATGAAATAATTTTTTGGATTTTTTTTTCTTGTGCCTGTGGGTGTTAACCCTTTAACTGTGCCGCCTCCAAATATGACCCCCCCCCCTCCCCCAGTGCGCAGGAAATAAATTCTCTTTAAAAATTCTTTTGTTTTTCTAAAGTGCCAAAAACCCTTCCCTCAGTATGGGTATGTAAAAGAGAATTCGAAATTGTTCTTACTTTGGCTGCTATGGGGTCCGTAAGTTGGCGCTTGATGTCATCATTCCCAGTTCGCCCATGACTTACGCTCCCGGGCCAGTAGGGCGCCCGGGGCGGGGCGCACAAGTTGCGGCGAATATATTTTTGTTCATTTTTTGCGCACAGTTTCAAATAATTTTTATTTGTTTTTACGTGCTAACCCTATGTATAATGAACACGTACACTGTATTATGGCAGTTAAACATCCGTACTGTCCAAGGACACTGTGTTACGTGCATGACACTTGTGTACACATATGTTGCACATATTAACCATGTATCATGCTAATTTATGTATATATACAATCTATTTACAGACTATACACTGTCACACACTATATACATTCACCATCAATACATTCAGAACACCGCGAGTGTGTGCAGCCACACCCAGCCAGCCCTCCCTCACTCCTCCAACATTGTATTTGCCAACATTACTCCTCCCATCTTACAGCTATTCACACCAATGTTTCATGTTCATTTATGTATATTTACAACATATGTACACACTATACACTGTCACACACTATATACATTTACCATCAACACATTCAGAACATCGCGAGTGTGAGCAGCCACACCCAGACAGCCCTCCCTCACTCCAACATCTTACTCGCCAACATTGCTCCGCCCACCATACTGTTACTGTTTTTATTACACTATTTACACATGTTATATATACCTATCTACATGTTTTATTTAACAGAACTATGCAAGTAAGCCGGTATTTTGTCCAAACAGTACAGTGGCCACCATGCACTGCATGAGAAATCACGCAGCAGACGATGCTACGATTACGTCACCTCCCTCACCAAAATTCCTCTTTCCACAATACTGTGCACAATGCTAGTTATAACCACAATCCTGGTCACTAATTCCTGTAAATGAATAATTGACCACAAGTTTATTTTGAAAAGGAACTCAAGAAGTCGTTTGAAGATTCCTAGATGGAAGAAATAATGCTGCGGCTAGCACTGTGAACATCGTGAACAGCATTGAATCACTGATATTTGAACATTGTACCCAGTCATTATCACACTCAGGCTCTTTTATAATACTATCATGGCTAAATAATACAGGTTAAATATATATATTGACATAATTAGGCGATGCTGTGGTCACACGCTGAACAGCAGTGCTGTGTGCGCAAGCCTTGGTTGCTCACTCACTACTGAGGTTCTCACACCCAGGAATATGGACCATGATTTTTTTTTAAAGATGGCGTCTGTTTACAAGAGCCTTGAGAAAGCTGATGTAAACCCCATGTAGCCGCGGGAGTTTTGAATGGAACGTAAAAAATACAAATACCTGGAGGCGCGTAGCGCACCCCAGACATGGGCTTGCAGGCGCATTGTGCAGTTAAAGGGTTATAGCCATATGGTCCCCTAGTGGTTTGAGGGTTAAACAGCCAGAATGGCTAAACTAGAAAAACTGAAAAGGATCCTTCATAGGTCTCAAAGATCACTTGACCATACAGATTAATAAATGTCAAGATCTGTCCCAGCAATCACCAGTCGACTATATTGAACTGAAAAGATACTCTCACTTAGCCACAAGTAAGTTTGAGCAAGTCAAATGGCAGATAGAAAATTATTTGGTCGATCCTGCCAAAATCAATTTATCTGATACTGTATTAGACGATGTTATGACTGATCTGGCACTGTAAGAGGATTATATACAGACCAGTTTGAATCTTCGTTAAAATAATTAACCAGTGAAAGGCAACGGCCAAAGCTTCCTCTAATACAACATAACTAGAAGTCAAGCTGCATTCCATTAGTCTTCCTACATTCTCTGGAACAGAGAATAAAAGTTAGGATAACTTCAGGAATAAATTTGTTGACTCAGTGTATTCTAAAGCCACTATACCTAAAACCATCAAATTTACATATTTCCAGAGTAAACTTAAAGGAGAAGCTTTAAAGGTATACGTTTACCTTTATCTATATGTAAAAAAAAATTTGGACACTGTTGAAATTAACTGATAATAACATTGACAATGTATTTATATGAAATATAACAAAATAGAGCATAATAACATAATTATTCATTATTATTTGTGTTATTATGTATTACTCACTAATGCTATAGAAGCACCAGCTGTATATCCACTTTGTGGACACTTCTTACTACTATTCTTCTTCTTTGTGCGTCGAACAGGTGCTTTCATCTCTTTATTCTTGCATTATCCATCAGTTCCAGTTAATAGGAGCTGTTCTCTTTATCAACAAAACATTCTTTTTCTTAGAAATTCGTCTAAAATCAATTCTGAAAATATTTTGATGAAAGTTTCACGAAGCTGAAGCCAATAAGTTGGAGCTTTGTTTAATTTTTTTTTAGTAATTTTTACATAATTTGAATATTTTTTTAGCTTATCCCCCCCCCCCCCCCCTTCAATGTCAGACATGTGACATTTTGTGCAGTTTAAGGGTTAGGGAAATGGTCATTGCCACAGTTAGAATTAACCGCCCTACTGGTAGGCATAAGACTGGCTCATTACCTGATCAATACATTAATTAACCTCCACTTTGAAAAAACAGTGGTGTGGTCAGATAATGAGGGAGTTCTTCAGTGGGTGGGAAACAATAACAGTTTTCTGGGTCAATCCAGAGACCCAGATCATTAAAAGTTTTTATCAGGCTCATTCTAAATGTGATTTGTAATACAATGATTTGTGGATTATGTTTAGGCCACTGGTCACTGAGGTCCATTAACCCTTACACTGCTCATTGGTCCTGGGGACATTTACACCCCTGTACGCAAGGAAAAAAAATTCAATTTTTTTTTTTGTCTTCTAAACATGTTAATTTGTGTCCCTTGAGCACGGGAAAAATAAAAAATAAATCG
The DNA here is from genome assembly GCF_040958095.1 of Procambarus clarkii. Classification (NCBI taxonomy): domain Eukaryota; kingdom Metazoa; phylum Arthropoda; class Malacostraca; order Decapoda; family Cambaridae; genus Procambarus; species Procambarus clarkii. The sequence goes on along the minus strand of NC_091166.1, from coordinate 22,688,188 downwards.
TTGGTGACATATTTTGGGCGCAATTGGCCGAGGAAGTCTGGCAAAAAGTGAGCGTTGACAGAGCGGTCGTCAGGGCCGGTCAGCGTCACCCGCGTTGACAGGTGGGAGTTGCCACAAAGATATTATTACGTATTTGTTTAAATGTCTCCGATTGATTTTTTCTTAGTTTTTTTGCAGTAATATTATTCAATACAGTGTATTGTAATATATTTATATAATAGAAGTGGTGAATAATCGCTATACTCAAAAGTATAGTGTGCATATTAGTGATTCAATTATTATGTTTATAAAACAATAAACAAATAGTTTTGCTGCTATTACACTCTATACACAGGTTATATATAAGTATCTACATGTTTTGTTCACCATAACGAACCACTAAGTTGGTATTGAGAGTCGAAAAGCAACGAAGAGTTACCGCTACACACCTGCCAGCCACTTGCTGCCACTCCCTCAACACACGCACTAAACTTTCTCCCCCAACAATACCATTTGTGGTGTTATTACACTATATACAGACGTTATATAAGTATGTATTTATTTTGTTCACCACAACTGTACAGCTAAGCTGATATAGTTAGTTCAGGCACTAAGAGTCGTCGCTATACACAGCTGGCGGCTCCCCCACTCATTCAAGGTCACACGCACTAAACTTTCTCCCACAACAATACTGTTTGCTGTGTTATTACACTATATACACATATTATATATAAGTATGTACATGTTGTATGCACCGTAACTGTACACCAAAGCTTGTAGTGCGCCCAAAGAGCATAGTGGCCACCCTTTAAACAGCTAGACAAATCGTGCAGACGACGTCACCTCCGTCACCCAAATGGCTCCTCCCAGCATCATCTTTTTGCTGTTATTACACTAATACACACATTATATCTAAGTATCTACATTTGTGTTCACCATAGAAAACCACTGAGCTGGTATGGTGAATGCAAACAATAACAGGTGGCCACACAGTCAGTAAACGATGCTATCTCCCTCCGTCTCTCAGCATCACTCCTCCTACAGCGCTAATTATTACAACAATCCTGCTATTATCACAACCCTGGTTATTTATATCACAGTCAGGGGTCATCTGTAATATTGTCATCGCTAAATAATAACAATTATACATTTATTTTGACATTTTTCGGCGATGCTGTGGTCACAAGCTGAACAGCAATGCTGTGTTCATGCTGCGTGTGCCAGCCTTGGTTGCTCCAACAGTACTGTGCCTCTCACACCTGGGAATATTACCCACGATTTTTTAAAAAATGGCGTCTGTTTACAAGAGCCCTGAGGAAGCTAATGTGAACCCCGTGTAGCCGCGGGCCATTTGAATCGGGCCTGGCACCCTATGGCATATATATACACAATGTGCACCATGGGACATGTTACTCATGGCGTATATATGCGCCATGCGCAGTTTAAGGGTTAACCACCTCTCGCCTTTTGGTTATTGCCTTAAAGTCAGGCCTCTGGAGAAATAGTCAGTGGGATTCTCCTTTGTGGGTACATATATGAGTTTGTATCTAGTTGACAACTCTCTTATCTCCTTGACACGATTTCTCACATAAGGAGTTTTACTATTGTTGTTTTTCACCCACTGAAAAACTACCTCATTACCTCACCATACCACCCTTTCTTCAAAATTTATATTACTTAAGGTTTTGGTCAGATAATGACCCTGCCTTACTCCTAACAGTTGGACAGTTAATTCTAGTTGTGGCATTGACTGTCTTTTAAACGGTGCCATCCTAGCCTTTGAGGTGAGTAGATTTGCCAGTTCGTCTGCCACTAAATAGGCTACATATAGCTTAATGGGCGAATATGCCTGTGTATTTCACGTGTTTCGAGGAAACTTGATAGCCATTAGGATACATAAATCCTTTACTAGGTGCTGTCATTTTTCCTGAGGGCAGGTATTAGTGAATCATCCAAGGCCTATCTTCTTCGGCCAGCATTCTTGCATGATTAACTTTCCTTTAATTAATATGGAATTTAATAGTCCCAAGGAGTCGAAAGCCTTGATTACTTGCAATAATATCTTTCTCATTGCTAAATTGGTGGTATTTGGTTTCCTTGTTTTGATGGTATACTGATCAGAAGTTGTTTCCCATTCGACACCTATAGTACTTTCATTATCTGGAGTGTTATGTAATCTGAAAATTCTGATTTGATCAGTTGTTTTAAGTTGTAATTATTTGTGGATCATGACTGGAGGGGCATGTTTGATATCAATAACTCTCGATTGGCCTCATGATATATATTTATCTGTTCTTTCTTACTGATGGTGGTTCCTTGGAAGTTGTCTATATACATGTTGTTGCTAATTTCAGTTTTATTTGAGCTATTAGACATCTTTAAATGCTTATCTAAGGTTGCTTGAAGCAGAAACAGAGTAGATGTAGCACCAAACAAAATCTGAGGCAAACCCGTAGTGACTATTTCACTGTTAGGATCACAAGTGTTAAAACTTGTTCGAACGTTGTACCAACGTCGTAGTTTTGGCGGGTGGTGAGACAGAAATAGTTGGGCATATTTCCTTTCACCTAATGAGCAGTTCACCTAGCAGCAAGTAGGTACTCGGGAATTACTCAGCTTATTGTGGGGTTGTATCCTGGACGGGGTCAGTAATTCGCCCTGGGGGTGGGGGGGGGGGAAACTCGATAAAAGCCTAATGTGAATGAATACACTCGCGCTTCTTTTCCCCTGAAATAAGTAAAATATGGTGTTGACTTTGGCCGTTTGTTTTTAAGGATGAATTGGATAGTGGGTAAAGTTGTGTCATTGCTTAACTTTGTGGATAGGACACCTATATCCTGTCATACTTTTCAGTACTGCATGGAGGTAGAAGTCTCTTCCTCTGTCTTGGCCTTGGAGAACTTTGATTTTGTCTGCACACAGTGCGGTCTGGTGTTGGCCCTTATTGCACCTATTGTACGTGCTTAGTTGGACTGCACAGGTACAGGAGTCATGTGACCGTAGGTACCTTGTGCGTTTGTGTGACTCCTTGAGTCGCTTTACCCTTTTAGTACGATCAGGGTAATTTGCGCAGTGATATATTAAATGTCCTTCTTGGCAGAGCACACCCGTTCCCCAGCCTACAGCACCTTTGGGATTCACAACCGTTTATTTTGGTGGATCCAAATAAAAAAAAAAGGCTTTGAGGAACTCGCTGCATATGTGCCCACACGGCCTTTCTTCCACCTTGGATTGGAGATGGTAGATTTAGATTTATTAGGATTATTTGTCATACTCGTTGGTCTCCCTGATTTCTCAGTGTATGACTTTTCAGTATCAGATTCAATTTTGTTGTGAGCTTTCATTCTATTGACTGTCATTCTCAATCAATGGAAGATTTCATCTATGGATAGGGCGTTTATCTTAAAATGAGATGAGATTTCAGCTAAAAAATCTCAAGGGAGCTTCCTCTGGATGCTCAACTTTAGTGACCATTCGGAAGCTTGTACATCTACTTTGGTGTTAAGGGCTCTTACAAGCGACTCCAACTCTAACCTGAAGTCTTGAAGGGAGTCTGTTCAGTTGGTAGGTGAGGTTAAATCGACATATTGATTAGCTATACTATTTGTTTGGTGTAGTAATTGACTTTCAACAACTGTATAGCTATAACAAAAGTGTCCTCATCAAGGGACAGATTAGCTATGACCTTCTTGGCCTCCCCTTTGATAAAGCTTTGAAGGTATGTGAACTTTGTCACCATTGGTATGGTTGCCTTAGAATAAACATGAGTGTTAAAAGACATCCAAAAAGTGCCCCAGTTTTCTTCGTCTAGTCTAGCAAAAGTTAGTTACTGTGCTGAACTGGATTGAAACACTATTATTCTAGGTGTTGCCTTATGAACAGCTAATAGGTGTAGTAAAGGACTTAACTTGGCTTGAGTATCATCCTCATACATTACCAGTTCAGACATGATTTGTTACATTTCGTCAGGGTTGTGTTTACTGCTGTTTGTGTTGGCAAGGAGTTTACTTCGGTAAAATTCAATCAATCTTTTCACATCATCGAATTTGTTATCGGCCACCAATAGAGATATTTCCATATGGGTAAAATCAATTGGAGACTCTAGTGACAAATTCTCAAATATATTGAGTAGTCTTGTCAGGTGACGTTTAAGTGCTGCAAAGGGGGCATATCATTATAAATCGTTATAAATTAAAAGTTGTTCAATTTGCTTATAAATTTTTTTATGAAATGGTTATAGAAAGGGCTGCAACTGGTCCAAATTTCACCATCACACCCTAAACAGAAAAGGAGAAAAAAAATACACAACGTATTATGCAACGAATGTTCAACATTCTCAAATAATCTCAGGGAACACATGTGTCAACTAAAATGTCTACTATGTGCTGTAGAAGCACAAACTCTTGTAATATGTATGTGCAATATATTTATATGTAAATTGTTTTTTCTTTTTTTTTTTGGCCAATTTTTTTTTCGTTTGTTATCAAGGGATTTGCATGAAACTTGCACACCTTACTCAATGGATGCCTATCTGCAAGGGTGCCAATTATGAACGAAATCTGTCGAAGTCAAGCTCAGCTACAGGTGGCCGAACTTGGATCTTTATTTTACTCTGGAAAGTAATTTACACCTTCAAAGTACTTCAGAGCTTTCATTTATTAATCAATTTACATGCAAATTACACGTTATATGTAGAGTTTCTGCTTCTACAAACCTATTGAGACATTTTAGTCCAAAGTCCATTTGTTGATTTTATAAAAAATTATAAACATCATATATTGCATATTTTTGGAAGGGTAACTTTGAATAATTATATTATTGCACTAAACACTTTTTTGATAAAACCGATCACTACAATCCTTTATTATGTGCTACATTTAATATCTGAGTGTTATAGAAATGATTTTAGTTGACACATGTGTTCCCTGAAACTATTTGAAAATGTTGAAAATTCGTTGCATAATACGTTGTGTATTTTTTTTCTCCTTTTCTGTTTAGGGTGTGATGCTGAAACTTGGACCATTTGCAGCCCTTTCTATAACCATTTCATAAATAAATTTATAAACAAATTGAACAATTTTTACTCAACCCTTAATAAGCCCCCTAATGCACGTTTTGTTTACTCTGGATCAGCCATAGTGGCTGATTGATTCCATGGCTTCTAAATGAAGATATCTGGGGTACTGATTCATTGAGGTAACAATTTTGAGTAGTAATAGCCTAGGATTAAAATCCAGTCACTACGCTATATCCTACCTCTCGTTGGGGTTGGCACATTAAAAGTAAATTGTATATATATAATCACACAAATAATTTGAGTGGTGACCAGTGTCACTGTAGGAATACCTCTGGCTAGCCTATCATTATCACTATTCGAAGGAGTAGAGACACCAATGAAGACTTAATAATGAAAATGTTATAGATAAAATATAAATGAATATAGTAATTATTTATATAATATGAGTAATCTAATTATATGCACAGCACAACTCGTGTTGGTATTGATCCGATCCTTTCTGGGGCCTGCACAATGTGTAAATGATTATTAGGTAGTTCAATATTTATTTCAACACTGGACAAGTTGGGCATCCTACCCTATATAAGGGTTGACAACAAGAAAATTGATATATTAGAGTTCAGTAAAGACGAAGGTGCAATATTTTCTGGGTTTTATTTATATGTTAAATGTTTGTCTCTAAACTTAAGAGAAATTTATATACATTTATGTCTAGTAGCCTCACATCAACCTCCTTTGATATTTGTGTTAATAATTTTGTTAAGTGATGAATTTGTACGTTGTGTGTTTGTCTTCTTCTCTTCCTCAACATTCCATAACATACCATTTATTCACATTAATTTCCATTTGCCAATTGGTGTTACATACACTAATAGTTTCCAGTTTTTTTTTATTTTTTTTTTTTAGATATATACAAGAGTTGTTACATTTTTGCACAGCCACTTTTGTTTCGGGCAGGTCCCTGGAATACGATCCCCTGCCGCGAGGAATCGTTTTTTCATCCAAGTACACATTTTACTGTTGCGTTAAACAGGCTACAGTTAGGGATTTGCGCCCAGTAAATCCTCCCCGGCCAGGATACGAACCCATGACATAGCGCTCGCAGAACGCCAGGCGAGTGTCTTACCACTACACCACGGAGACTGTTCTTGAAGGGCATAACAATCGTCTATGTTTTTAATCTTTCCTAGTATCTTAGCATCATCAGCAAACTTATTCTTATTATTCAATATATCTTCTAATAGGTTGGTTATGCATACAATGAAGATTACTAGTGCAAGAAATAAGCCCTGTGGTACTCCCCTTGTGACTTTTCTTCAGTTTGATAAATTGCTTCTGATTACTGCCCTCCACATTCTGATGGTTAGAAAATTTGTCATCCAGGTTAGAACCCTCCTTGTCACTCCTCCAGTATCTTCCAGTTTCCAGAACTACATCTTAAATGAGACTCTGTCAAAAGACTATTTTAGGTGTAGATATATGCAGTCAACCCAACCATCTATTTCCTGTAAAATCTCTGTGGCTCTATGATAGAAACCAAGTTAATTTTTTACACAGGAAGTTCCACATCGAAAACTATATTATCTGTCCATTATCATATTATTTTTCTGCAGGTGTTCTACCTATTTCATTTTAATTATTTTGAGTACTACACTTGCCAATAATAAAGGTCAATAATGAAGTGGTCTTCAATGCTGACACTTTGTGAAATGGAACTATGCTAGCTTTTTTTCCATATTTAATTGTGCTTCAGTAAACTGAAATGTCTGAAAAA